>NC_056732.1:542302511-542310011 GCF_019279795.1 Protopterus annectens | reverse complement strand
CAAGGGGTGTGAGTCTACTGTCTGGGACACCTGAGTATATCTGGCTTGTACAACACTCTTTTCCATTTGATTGTGTTACATACATGGGTATTATCTCAGGTTATATGCAGTCACGCTGGCATGTAGTGTATCATTACCTTAATACTGTTGACAGTGCTTTCAACAGTAAAAGTAGATTGCGGATTGTAGTACTGGAACCAAACACCCCTGCATGCAAAGATGGACTCTGAGTCCTCACTGCGGTGTTCTTGGTGTGTGAACTGTGTGTCATTAAATATTTCCTACTGGATATTGATCTGACATGTGGATATTAACTGTAGACTACTGTGTGTATAAGACATGTCATTGAGGGCTGCTGTCATGTAGTAATGACATACCTATCAGTTTCAGACATCTGTCTGTCAACACAGTCATCATACTGCATAACCAGTTGGCTAGCTGATGTCTTTCTGTTCTCTGTACAGATGTGCAGATGTCGGGATTCCATCTTGGCTGCTTAATGGCAATCTATGCTTGAGTGGCACTGACATGTCTTCCCAGCTGTGTTATGAATGCCACAGCTAGGAAACCACACCCTGTACACACCACATGCCATGGATACCTCAACTACACTACCACAGTCAACAGAACATGCTTCAGAACAGGTCTCCAAGACAGACACTGACCATGTTATGTAATACATGTTGCATACATGTCAACTGGAGCACCTCACTGGCCCTCTGCAAGAGGCAACCTGATGATTGGTTGTTGCATGTAACTCTCACCCTGAGGATCACCCCCGTGGTATCTGTTGATAGATGGTCTGCTGGCAAATGGCAGGTGGCATGATACCACTGTACAGGCATCCCCTACTCTTCCCATCTTTCCATGGACAATATCCTGGTACACACCTATGAACACCTGCACCTATGGACCCCAGTACTGACAAATGTGTATGTGTGCATTATTGAGAATAACAGTGTCTGCGTGCTTGTAGACCTGTAGTTGATGATACCGTGAGGCCCTTCACACTCACCGCACCCCCATTGCCATAGTTAGATATGGCCACTGCTGTAATGGACATTACATGTACCTTGTTACACTCTTCACCCTATAGGCTACCTAGAGCTTGCAGTACCAGCACATCACTGTTGTACAAATGGGTTGATAGGCATGGGATACCCTCTTAGTTCTGGCAAGTTTGTGTTTGTGTGCAAGTGTGTATATTTGTAGGATACAGTATTCTGAAGCCACATTCTCCTAATACAATACACCTTACCACACAGTATTAGGGATAGTGATATCACTGACTGTAGGAGAGCCATGATAATGCATCACCTTACTATCCCAGTGGCATGTGTATTATATGCATATCCCTGTAGTAGCACTCAAGATAGACAAGGGGTTGTATTGTAGTCCTGGACATTGTGTGGTGATTGGTATCTCAGAGTATTATCATGGGTTTCAGTGAGTACAATATGCACTGTGGGGTGTGGTACCCCCAGTACATGTGTCATGTTCCACTGTATGGGGACCACTATCACCATCAACCATACAGATAACTGATAACACTATCCAACCCAGTGATGCATGTGCTGTGTGCAACTTATCTGTAACAGAATGGACACACTGAAAAGACAGTTATCACTGCCTGGCAAATGCTAACATTTCACAGCTATCATCCTGAAGAAATTCATTCCATCACAACTAGTAGTAGATGTGTAAATGCCCTCTTCCCCACTGTATAGCTGTACAGCGATACTGGTGTTGGTATATATAGCTAGGTGTGGATCTTGTGGATACAGCCACCATCACTGCAGTTATTGTTGAGTGCATCTCCCCGCTTTGCTGGCTGTAAAACTGTTCAGTTCATGTTAGCAGGTTAAGCAGTTGCCAATCACACTATCTGTGGTTGTGCAGCACCTCACACCCTCCAAAGGGTATGGCTGTGCCACCCACACCAGCACACCTATGTTTACCGAGTTGAGGATTGCACTACATTGGGGAAAGGGAAGTATACACTGTTTGTACCATCGTCAATGACATTAAACTAGCAGACTGCTTATTTCCCAATGTGTTGTTGTGCCTATTCTGTCTTGGTGGAATTACATAGGCTGAAATGGGTTCCTTGCACAAGTACATACATCCATGTATACAGTATTCTCTGTGTATTGCATCAGCACCATAGTCACGGTGTGTGTTATACACAAACTTGTGGTGTGTACCACCCAGTACACTTACCATTGTCCACTATAGAAAGGCTGCTGACATCAGCACCATGAACTCACATGTATACATATACACACCCAGACCTATCAGGCATGTGGCACATGCAGTAACTGTTATACAGACCTGTGACATGTGTTCAGCTGTACCCAGGAAAAGGCACAGTCAAGGTGTCACCACAGTGCCATACCCCTTGTAGGAAACAACAGCAGACCAACATCCTGCTGACACATGGACACCTACAACACAAATGGAATACATTATGGAGACCACAATCACTCAGTGTTAATAACAGCTATAATGCATCATGGCTGGACAGCTACACTTCCTGACATGTAAGCATTAAACTTTAGTGCTGAAAACATGTTACACAGCATTAGATTGGTACACCATAGTACAGTCACCCTGTGCATCAGAACCATATTAGCCTGTCCCTGCATCAATGTTATTGATGATAGGGATGCGGCACAGGTCTCATCATATGCACAGGGTGTGTTGTAGGTTTGCCAGAGACCTAGGATGAGCCATATGTTTACATCATGTGTGTGTGTGTGTGTGTGTGTGTGTGTGTGTGTGTGTGTGTGTGTGTGTAGGGGTTTAATTATTAATTGGGCTGTTGTGATGTGGTGTGTGTATGTATGGGGTTGCCCTAGCTGTGTTGGTGATGTGTGTGTGTGTGTATGCATGCACACAGTTCTGCCATGTGGCTGCCCTATACAGGGGTTTGTTGGACAGCTGCAAACTGTACCTGGAAGGGTGTGCAGTTCACTGTCTCCAGCCACAGACATGAGATCTGTGCTGGCCATGGGTTCCATGGGCACCACTAGGTACAAGCCACAATATGGTACTTTCCCCTGATGATGACATATGTACACTGGATGCAGGCCTCTGTTGGGACTGGCTAGGGCCACAGGCACGTGGCCTGCTGTGTTGTGGACAGAGCCCCCCATGCAGTGCTGAGGCTGGTACTGTCACTACCGAAGCGGACCTGACTTCTTGCACGTCCACATCGACCTCCATCTGTTGGTGTTGCTGGCCTACATCCACATCGCCGTCACACTACTTCCACCATATGCTCAAGTACAGACATTCCACGCTCGAGGATTCCCACCATTTCACCCAGCCATCTATCCATGACCTCTGTAAAATAATGGTGGGCACCTGCAAGATCATGGATGTTGTCTATAACAGCAGAATGAGTAGTCCTCTGCAGCCTCAGACCCTGTCTGGTATACCATTCCATACGTGCCTATGCCTCCATGACGGCCTCAAACATGCGTCTGGTGGCACCAGATGTGGCACTTTTGCCAGGAGCATAATGGCCAGCAGCCCTCCTATGAGCACCCCTGCACATCTGCCTGTGTGGTACCCCACCGGACATCCGGCTATGGCTGCTGTGTCCAGACACAAGTGCCATAGATACCACACTGTCCTGTCCCATGCCACCACCTGCCAGCTGTCCCTCATCTATGGCCACTGGTGATGGGGTATGTATAGTCAATGTGACTGTGTGCAGGGGTGGGGTAGATAAAAATTGGATGTCAAACAATGGCACAGCTTCGGCCCTTAACATCCCTGCCTGTAACACACCTATCATCATTATCAATGTCTGTATGGACACTAA
Source organism: Protopterus annectens (assembly GCF_019279795.1). Lineage (NCBI taxonomy): Eukaryota > Metazoa > Chordata > Ceratodontiformes > Protopteridae > Protopterus > Protopterus annectens. The sequence continues at coordinate 542,306,182 of NC_056732.1, read as the reverse complement.
CATCAGTTTGCCTGCAGGAGGGACCCTGACCCACTTTGTCACCTGTGAGGGGAAATCAAGGAACACACTTTAAGACCTGTACATCATTGCTTAACAGTAACACACACACACACGCACACACACACACACACACACACACACACACACACACACACACACACACACACACACACACACACACATATACACTTACAGGTGAGGTTGCACAAAGCTATTACACACAGACCTCTCATTACCCATCTGTCAACATGCATGACATATGGCACTCAGCATGCAGTGCAGCTATAGTCAATCCCTGTTACCAACATTATACATGTCTATGATGCATGGTTTGGGTTAGTAGGTGATGAACCCCATGAATACACTGCATCCATGTACAGAGTATTGCTGTGCACCTGTTCAGCACCCTGGCATGTATGATGCACCATACCTCACAGGTTTACACAAATTGCTGAATGTGTATATCCATGTCAGTTATGTTTGCTCTGCTTCTCACAGCCCTTATGTGTTTGTCTGACACATACCAGGGATGATATGTGGACAGATGTCATTAGTGAATGCCTCATCGTCATCTCATCATCAGTGGTGCATATATGGCCAATAAAATACAATTACACTGACAACCTTCAAACCTTACTGTGGCTAAGGGAAGTGTAAACACCCTTACTGACATGGCACCCTCTTTCCTGATATACCATGGAGCCACATTACTGCATATGTTAACATTGCACAAACCTGATATGTGACATATGACCTGTGCAATCAAATACAGTATCAAACAAATGTGTTAGTTGTGCAGATGCTGATTGAGATGCATACAATTTGTGGGTGCATAAGTGTGCACACCCTTATCATGATGGTTTGTTGCACCAACTGTTAAGTGTACTACAGCAATCACTATTCCTGGAAGGGATATACTAGCATGGGCCATCTGCATTTGCCAGTATTTGGTCACTCTGCCCTACAAATGTCCCCCAACTCTGCATGATTGCAAGGTCAACTCATGTGCACAGCCCTTGGAGGTCACACAGTGCCATCACTATTGCTATAGAGTCAAGGTTATGTCTGCCACAATTCATGACCTTCACTTTGTGCAGATACAGGCATTCTTAGCAAGCTTTGGATGTCTGCTTCAGTTCACTGTTGTGTTTCAGGATGACACCCCCACCCCATCCTCAGCCTTTTTGCAGATGCTTGACAACTATGGTATTCACATGTGTGTCATTTTGCAGTGTCCCAAATTCTGAAAACCATGTGTACCGGAATAGTCCCTGCTAATGAATGGCAAACATACAGGTGTACATTGGCACCAGAAATATACAGATGGGGATGGTGAGCCAGTGCACATTGCAACACATGCCTTTGGGGGACTTTTGATTTTATGAATATGCTATCTGTAGAGAGCACTGGCTGATGTTTCCTGTGGAACAACTGTCCCATCTGATTACCCTAACTCATGGGCCACACTTATGCAGAGTCCAGGTGATTGTTGACACAGGTACTGCACAGTCAGTACTTTCTAGGCATTCCTGAAACTCCCTCAGTGTTGCGGCATGTTACTAGGCAGCCTGCATGACCAGTTTGCAACATGTGTAGTCATCTGTCTTGGATGACCATCTGTTTATTTTCTGCATTAATCTTGTCCCATACATCCTCGCCACATACATGACTGTCTGCACTGTTTGCCATGGTATATGCAATGGTGAGGTAAGGCTACATGTCCCACTCTTGCATGCTACCTGTTGGGTATGGGATCCATTCCATGGCTTGTAAGATGTGTGCAAGCCACGGCTGCCTCTGTTGCAGGTAAGTGGGCACATTTGATGGACAAACATCTTAGACAACAGACCATTTCTTGTTGTGTCATTGAGGACCTGTACTTGCTGGAAGGTCCATACTCATGAAGAGTGAATGCTGTCAGCACCTCAAAAGCTGCCTCCACAATATGTTATTTGGAGTGTATGCACACATGTGCTTCCATTGTTTGTTAAGTTATGTATTCCCCATATTTGCTGTCCTAACATAGGATTCCATATTACACATTCATTGCTCATGTTAGGACCACATTACAGGTTGTAAGGGTTGTGGAATGTGGTATTGTGATATGGCGTTGTGTAGATCTGTAACAATTGCCATTGTAATAGTGGTATATACACTGTTGACGTGGCAGAGTTGAAGATGTTAAGATTTGCACTGGGTGTGACGAGGATAGACAGGATTAGGAATAAGTATATTATAGGCTCAGCCCAGGTTGGAAGGTTTGGAGACAAAGCCAGAGAGGCAAGATTACATTGGTTTGGACATGTGCTGAGGAGGGATGCAGAGTATATTGGGAAAAAGATGCTAAGAATAAAACTTCCAGGTAACATGAAAAGAGGGAGGCCTAAGATAAGGTTTATGGATGTGGTGAGAGAGGACATGCTGGTGGTTGGTGTGACAGAGCAAGATGCAAAGGACAGGAAGAAATGGAAACAGTTGATCTGCTGTGACCCTTAACAGGAGCAGCCAAAAGAAGAAGAAGACACTGTTGTATCACTGTATAAGGTTGATGTTTCAGACATCTTCCTACTGTAGGGCATTTGTCCCATCATTATGTTCATCTCTGTGTACACATCTTGCAATGACAGGTTGTTAGTTATATTATAGGACTCTTACATACCCTTCAGATATGCCACCATGGTGACCACTGTGATGCAGTGCTGTTAACAGCAAAAATAAGTGAATACGTACAGCATGCATTATGGGTAGGTGTGTTAAATGTGTGCATGGCAAATACCATGGCCATAACATAGCTGGTGTATTGGCAATCCTGAACAAACAACACCATACTCACCAGCTACAGGTTGCTGCCCTAGAGGTATACCAGAGGGACCTACATAGTTGTGTGAGAGATGTGATGTCAGTAGCCACACCTATGGCATTGGTACAGGGTGGGAGCAGCATTACAGTACATCAGCAGTACAAACACACAATACTACAGATTATGCACATCTGTTTATTACTACAACACAGCAACAGACCATATATATTTTATCTCACATATACTTCATTAAACTCTACAGATGCAGATGGATAAGCAACAGTGGTCTACTGATGTGGCCTGTGGCCTTACCTGCATGCTCCTCATCCATCGTGTGGATTGCACCCACCTCTACAATGCTCTTCGCAGGGTTTTGTGTTTGCGGGCGGGCAGGTGCCCCGAAGTTGGCGAGGAGGTCCTCAGCATGTGTAGGGGGTCTGGATGGCATGAGCTCCCCCTGTGGTTATCTGCTTCCTCTTAACCACAGCAGTACACCAACGGGCATTGCAGAGTAGGTCAGTGCACCAATGTCAGACCTGCTCATAACTGAGGTTATGCAGGCCAACATCGTTTACACTGTGGATGAGCTCATTCCACAGGACGGTCCTTTCCTGCAGATCATGGGCTGTATATCCAAACAGGGTGTGGTAGTGCTGCATCCAGTGTTGTATAATCACCTCATTCTCCTGGGGGGAGTAAACCGGCAAGCGATCCCGTGACATGGTGCCTGAAAGACATAAAGAAGAAAAAAAGTTCTGAGGACCTCATACTGCATACTCCCCACCACCATGTCTTCAACAATAATCTGAACACACAACTCAATGGGTATTTTTACAGCAAACCTATTGTTGGGACGTATATCATATTGTGC
>NC_056732.1:542272511-542300011 GCF_019279795.1 Protopterus annectens | reverse complement strand
TTGTTGCTGGGCAGAACAGGGGCTGTTGGAGACAGAGAGATTAAGGTACTTTAAAGCAGTTGTAAGTGGTATTGTGCAGATTTGCATGGAGCTAAGCAATGCTTACATGAGCTTAGCTTTGCTTATGCCTGCTTACATCCCCTTACAGCCACTTAAACCTGTGCTAATTTCTAATAAAGAAAATAATAAAGGTAGATAGGAAAGTTGTGAAATTGGGGCAAGCAGGGGGACAAACAAGAGGATAAACAAGTAGGGATGTGCAGGATGGGTGTAGGAAACGACAATAGCTCTGCATTTCTTTGGCAGCAACAGCTGCTTTCAATGTGAGAAATTTAGAATATGGAGCCTCACACCCTACAGGGAGGTGTGTAGGCATCATACAATACAGATGATTGGTAGGGTTAGATTGTGTACTTGGTACATGTCTCTGGGTGAAATGCAGAGCTATGTATAAGACGTGTTTTTTTTTTTTTTTTGTGGGACAGATACCCATTTTTTTTTAAGGTGAGAGTGGGATGTTAAGGAAGGATTATTGGTAAGTGTGGTGAGGGAGGTTTGGCAGGAGAGGTTGCATTTTCAGACAGAGAAGACAGACAAGACAGCAGACAGGGGTGGCGTATGACACATGGAGGGTAGACACCTTGAAGGGGAGGGTAGTTGGGAATCTGAGGCTCATGAGCCCCCCCAGATGGCAGTAGTTTCACTGATGTCCCCACCCGATGGCAGTCACCACTACTCCTTCACAGCTCTGAAGGTGGCTGTGCTGGGGGCTGAGCTGGAAGGGCCACCTTCCCCCTATCTGCAACAGCCTGCCATCCAACTGGGGCATGCGGTCATCCAGCTCCATCTGATGGACACTGCTCACCATGCCACAGACATCATCCCAGGTGAATACATCCTCACCACGCCCACTTGCAGTGGGTGGGACAAGCCCCATCCCATGCAGCAGTTCCACCCAAGTGTGGTGCAGGACCAGCAGATGAGGGAGGTCTGGGTTGGATTCTCGATGTGCTGGGGCCCAGAGCCTCGCCCAGGTAAGGTGGGATAGGCAGATCCACTGGTATCTGCCTTCACATATGTGTTATGGTGTGGGAATTAACAATTAATATTGGGTAGTCATGCACAACACATTACATTAGTCAAAATAGCATGCATGGATATTCCTATTTACCCAAAACAGTGCAATTATAACAGTGCCATAGCAAACAGAACCCATGCATATATTGAACGGCATTCAGGTTTGCAACAGCTTGCCATTTAGTGGTATGTCAGGCAGGCAATAAGATGATTATTCAACAGGGGATATTAGTATGCACACAGTTTAAACAATGATAAACCAAATGGAATAATGGTCCCAGCAGTAGAGGTTTGTTTAGGAACATACCCATGTTGGTTTCAGTGTGATGGTTGGATCATTTGAGTGGTGGGGGAAGGGAACAGATTCAATTGACAACTGCTATCAAGTATACTTGTCAGTACACTACTATTCACTACTTTACATTCTGACCACACTTACACTCTACCGGGGCCATGGGGCTGCTACAGCACAACAATAGCTGTAGATCTCAACAGAGCAACTGTACCCTTATTTTAGTTTTACACATCAGACCTGTTTTTATACCGATTTCTTTACTTGTGGGCATGTCCAAATGAACTCTATGCACATTACATTGCTGTTTCTACACATATTTCAGATTCACATATTAGTTGCTGGCCCTGGAGTGTGTGTTGTGTCTTTCACATACATCTACTGGGGCATTCTCTCTGTGCAGGTTTCTTGTCAGCTGGGGAAACTACCCATGACAGTGTGACAATTGAGGGGCTTGTCTGGGCCAGACTGCAGAGTGTGGATGTCTAGCTTTCATCTATTTGTAGGACTGGGGCTGTTCAACACACCAATTGTACACCTTTCATAGTTATACACATCATACTAGTATTTCTATTCAGATTGCTTTACCTGTGTGCCCTGTATGGAAAATGCATGTGTTGCAGTACATTATTTTTTCTATTCGGATTGCAGTTTAAAACTGTAGAACAAGACTGAGATGTTAGTGGTGGTCCCTGGATTCCAACTGTGCGGTGTGTGCAAAATTGAGCTAGAGGCCAAGTCCTTATCAGACTGAGCTACTGGGGAAGTGTTGTGCTTTGCTTGTGACATTTCTATTTAGTATATGTTTTTTGTGCACAGTATATTTATTATCACATGTTGCATTATTTGATTCCCATTTTCAGTACATTTTATGCATACACAACAGATATTGGTGTCACTGTTTGAGAAACATGTGCACATTAGCTGGATTGCACATTTGACTGTTTTACAATTACATACTACAATTTAGATTCCTGAGTACACAGTGTAGGTTTTAGGTCTGTACCTGTTAGCCTTATACATTTCTTAGTACACAGTACATTCACAGCTACATACGGCTGAAATGGAAAGGTTAACACAGGACAATGGTGGCAGACAAACAAGTAAAACACATTCTGATGGGAATATGTACTGTTGCTTTTTTTCCAGTTATTTGACATGCCCATTCTAAAGTATGCAGACAAGCAGTGCTAAATCAGTTCACCTCAGTTAATGCATTCTGCAGGACATATACATTTCTATTTATCAGGTACAAATGAGATGACACACACCAGTGTTTGGGATCACCTTTATTAGTTTTGACATACATATCTAATAACGACTCAGAACTCCACAATCACTATTCCTGCATGATCTGCACAGTGGAATGCTTTTCATTTCTAAATGTTACAGTAGTCCTGACATGGCACTTTCTTGGCAGGTTCACTCAGACACATTCATACATATTCTAACATTCCTCTCCTACATATTGTACCTTGTTTGCTACTGGTATCTGTCTTACATAGTAGCTGGGAATCCTCCGTTGTAACACTGGCAGCCTGACACAGGCATTTATTCCTGACCTTTACAGCACAATTACATACACAAGCAGTACTACCATTACTATAATTTTAATTTCTTACTGCTAACAGTAGGGGGTGTTCTTTACTCACCATATTGCTGATGCAGCCAGGCCAGTCGCTGTGCATGAGCTTGCATATTCTGGGACCTCTCCACAGAAGCTGTATGGGGAGACATCACACATTAATTACACCTGCACAGTCACAAGTTGAACTGTTTCCATACTTAAAGATACATAAGACTGCATACTTACAGACAGGTGGGACATCCTGCGCTCAGGCTTCTTGGATCCACTGGTCCAAGAGTGCACCCCTCCTCTACTTCAGGTTGTTATGGTGATGACGTACCTGCTCACCAGTCCTGGGTATGCCAGTGGCACTGGTGAGATCACGTGCAAGCTGGTCCGAGGCCTCCGCTTTGTACTGTGAGCCCTGGTACTGGCCCTGCAGCAGCCTGCCATCATGGTTTTTAACTAGGAGCCCAACCATGACCTTGGACTCCTTGATGCCCCAACATTGCGCTCAGAAGGGCACACCTTCTCAGAAACCAGCCTTTTTGGTCCTGCTGTGTGCATTCCCAAATGGTTATGGCTATATTACCTCCTGTGCAGTTTTCCTGCACTTTTTCATGATTGGCCAGTTTTAATATGCTGTTCTATGCTTATCTCTGCTCAAATCCACATAGCAATGCTTACACCAGCTAAGCAAAGCTGAATACAGGTAAGCAATGCCTACACTAGAAAAGCATTGCTTAAGTCTATTTTTTTCATTAATATTATAAATTGTTTTTTACATTTATATTTTACATATTCTCACCCCTACTGTGCTATATGTGAGACATATGATTGACATCTATCATTCAAATTTCTTGAACTTTTATTAAATAATTTGGCAGAGGGGGGATTCAAACCAAGCATTTTCTACATGCTGTACCATAGCAATACCACTACGCTACAGCAGCTTGATGATATTTTCTATCACAGTAGCACTTGTCTATAATTATCAGGATTTCAGACAGGTTAAGCATAGTGGTGTGCCATGCAAACAAGCTGCACTGCACTTAAACTTCGGATTTACTTCATGAAAAAAAATATTATTCCATTTTTTTTTATTTTTTACTCCTTTCCTCTTGCCTTACTGCTTCCATGCATGTAGGGCAAGAGTACATACATTTGGGAGTGTGCACTTGAAAGCTGCTGCCTTCTATAGGTGTTTGTGTTTTTTTTTTAATTTTCAGTGTCTGCGGACACTGAAATGTTAGCTGTTTACATTTCAGTGTCTGCGGACACTCGTTTACTATATAATATTAGAGCCAGGCTCTAACATTATATAGTTTGACACTCATCCATGTCAGAAAGTGTCATACAGCAGTTTTGGAGTGAAGGGGGTGTGTTTCAGGTGCTGGGACTGCTGACACACGCCCCCTCCGTGTGTTCCTGGTTTGTGTCCATTTAGTTTAGATAGCAGCACGCCTTCATTCATATGCAAGGCACGCTGCTATCTTAAATGAACACGAAACACTCCTTGCAAGAATAACCTTATTCTTGCATGGAGCTTCGTGAATCCAGGGGTATGTAGTGATAAATATGAATATTATAACAGGAGACTTTAATTGTGATTTGAGAGGCAAGCGTAAAAAGAAAGGAAATGACATAAAGAATGTTAGGAGTTATAAGATGTGGTAAGTTAAAACTTTGGGGCAAAAATTCATGTACTTACAAAAAGGGTATGTATTGAACTGAAATAGATTTTTTTGTAGTATCAGAAAGTTTAGTTATAGGAGAAGGGGAGGTAATTGAAAAAGGATATCTGATCATCTTGTAATTTGGCTAGAAATAAAGGAAAGCAATGAATTTATAAACACAGGCAAAGGAATAAAAAGGATAAATGAGAAAGCATGGAATGAGGATGGAAAGAGATTACTAATACAGTTATGGAAAGATCATTTTACTATGACAACATTTTATAAAACATGGTCTGAATGGTGGATGATATTTAAGGAAAAATATAAAAATGTTTTTTTACAGTGGCATCATGATGTGAGAAAAGTAAAGAAAAAATATAAAATAACATTTAACAATGCATTGGAAGATTTAGAACATAATGATAGAGGGGGAGATTCATGAAAGACTACATCATAATATTTACTGTGCGCACATTTTGATGAGATGTGCACACGGGTGTGAAAAGTTGTAGATGCAGTAAACTCCACATAGCTCGCACTCGCGCAAACAAGGAAACTTTCATGGCATGCAAATTACAGCATAAGTAACTAACTTTTTTGCTAATGAAGCAAATCAAGATGATGGAGTGATTCAACAACCTCTAAAGTGACCTTGTAGACTCTGTGTTCATGTTGGCTATGTATTCAGAAACTTTGAATATATCCATGGAAAGGATTTTACACAGAAGCAAGATCAAGTAAAAGTTCTTAATATTTGTACAGTACTGACCTCAATATGTAACCCCACACATATTATGACCCAGTTACATACTGTGGCTGCTAAAATATCAGTTACAAAATAAAATTACATTTTTAAGGTCTATGACATAAATGCACCTTTGCTCCCCCACCCCAAAAGAAAATGTAATTGTACATAATGCAGGCTGCTAAAATGTTTGAACATCCTTAAACAGAGTATTATATTGCATTGTAAGCATATATAGTATGTAGCAGATATATGGGCAAAGTAATAGTCACCCTTGTGTTCACAGCATTGTGCTCCCATGCAATTTCTCCACTGACACAGTTACTAACCATGTAGTTTCCAGGCTGTCAGCACAGTGAAGATGCAAATTAGGTAAAAACTCATTGGAATTTCTGAATCCCTAAAAAGAGTAACCCTGTAGGGATGTTCACTTCATGTAGGGTCTTCCTCAGTGTTTTGTTTTTAATGGATGTTAACAGTGAGTGATGACATCAGGGTGTGTGTGTCATGTTACACTTTCAAAGTTGTAAAGGTCAGTCTGCAGATGGTGAAAGTACATGTAAGCTATGCACAAATCACAGGTTGTGTGTCATCCCCAGAATTTTATTGTAAAATGTGTTTTCTCTGTTTGAAATAATTTATTTCCATTTGTGCGATGGTATGCTTAGCACACCCATGAGAAATGGAGGAATGAATGGCAGCTTTTGTAATGCTTGTCATGTAAATTGTTGCATGGCACCGCATGTATGTGCATGGCTAAAGTTCAGATGGTTCTGGGTTTGCGTACAGGGTGGGCAAGATTTCCTTTTTATACTCAATGTTTGTGTGATATCAAGGGAATGGAGGAAAGTAATTACAATTTTGCCATGCTTACTTTATTTATGCATAGCTGCATGGGGGTGCATGAGGGTACATGGAGGTGTGCCTAACTCACTGATGAGCAAGCAGCAGGTGTGTATGATAGATTATAGCTATAGTATAAGCAGGTGAATTCTATTTTTGTGAAGCAATCCAACAGGATGCAGCTATTCAACATGTTATAAAGCATCCATGTAACCTCCATTCTTTTTTTTCCTAAATGCTTCAATACCATTGGAGTAGAGACAAAGAAATTTTAACTGACACAATGGTAGGGGCTTCTGCAGCCATTCCACATATGCATGTGCTACAGGCTGAAGTCAATGTTGCTGTTGCTGATGACAATAGGCCTAGGCCAAGAAGGAGGAGAGTGTTCAAGCGCAGCGTAACTTATCAGATGTTACACAACCTGGAGATTGTGGTGAGCTACAGGCTAGGCAGGGACACCTTGCAAGAACTCTGTGAGCTCTGCCACCCTCAACTCAGAGCCAGAACCAATCAAGGGTAACCCGTCCCTGTGGAAACTAAGGTATACATAGCCCTTAGAATATTAGCTACAGGTACTTTTAAAAGACTAACTGGGGACATGATGGGTGTGTCATAGGGATCAGCATCCGGGATTCTCCACCAATTCCTGAATGCTATGCTCATACATGCCGCTGCGCACATATGTTTTCCCCATAGTTATATGCAACAGTTCTACTCTGTAGCACACTACCCTGAAGTACTGGGTGCCATATATTGCACTCATGTACACATCAAGACACCACCTAGTGAGCAGGGTAGAATCTAAATGAACTGCAAGGGATACTACTCCAACTGCCAAGTCATGTGCAATGTCCAAGGAATAATCTTGAATGTATGTGCTGGCAACCCTGGCAGTTGTCATGACTCCCATATTTGGTACACCTCACAGCTGTATCAGATGTTTGCTAGGGGGAGATCCCACAGGACCATTTACTGGGGGATACTGGCTATGCATTGAAAAGGTGGATGATGACACTCATCACAAGTACACACACACCAATGGAAGAATGCCATAATGAGGCACATGCGCAAACCAATTGTTGAGGTCACAGTTCTGGTGCTTAGATATATTTGGTAGCCCTGCAGTATGATCCAAAGACATGTACACAAGTCATCACAGTATGTCCTATGCTATACAATCTGATCTTGCAGAAACAGCTGCAGCAAGATCAGCTAGGGGAAGGGGCACACATCCCCCTATCAATGCCTAGGTCACCACAACTACATCAGAGGAGGACTCAGAGGGTGAGCCACCAGCTGCTCTGCCTGCAGATGTAGGCATGCTCAGTATGCCCTTGATTTGGTTAAAAGACAAGGCATAGCACATTCACTGACCATCTAGGTGCCTAATACCTTTCTCCTACTCGCACACATAGTAAAATTGATGCCGGGCAACTCACACAACCTGTACCTCCCCATGTACTGGCTGTGTACTGCTTGCATCAGACACAGTCAGACCTGAATTCAAAACGTGTCCACTGCTGCATTTACAGGCTAAATATGAACCTAGAGTGTAGTTTATGAATGATATTATGGCATATCCCTGTATTTAGCTGGCTGGAAACGTAATTAAGTAAACAGTGCAGGGATTTGTGCAAAACATACTTTAACATGAAACAGCAGAGAGACCTTTAGTCTGCTCATAAGAATCCATTAGTAAGTACTAGGCCTCAGGTGTCAAAGATTTACACAGTCCTATGTCTGAAGTATACTGATGCTCACTACATGGCCTTATTTTTGCACCATACCTTTGTACTGGAAAATCCGTAAAGAGAGATGTTAGACAGTATTGATGCACATTGTAGTTTCTGACTTCACAACCCCTTCCAAGATCAAACAACAGGCAGGAAGCAGAACAAGGAGAGTAACAAAAACATCATATCCTTGTTTGTGCCATAGCAGTAACAACTTTGCTTACTCACAAAAGAATAGAACATAACAGTACTTGAGCCCCCCCCCCAACAGCAGTTTAGTATTGCTTGTGCCATAACACTAACTCAGAAAGGGTCCCCCAAAAGAACAGTATATGGCTGTTTGTGCCATCCAACCTGGCCTTCACTTGCTGGCAAATGCATATCATATAAACCCCAGTTAATATCCACACACATTTTAAGGCCAAGGATACTGAATGCCTTATACACTTGAATGTCTCACAGTACTGCTCAGATAACTGATGAAGTACCAAGACACACAGACAAGAAAGACAAAGCTGTATATTTGCAAGCATAATCCTTATAGTCTGTGTGATAAGTGCACTATGTCCAAATATAATAAAGGGGGTTAAAAGTCATAGCTGAAGATCTCATAGCAGTGTACATTCTGATGCATTTTTTTGTGTTTAAATGACTTCAGTTCTTTGGTGCAAAGCTGTTTGTATGGCAAAGAGGATTAAGGCATCGATCCTGCTTTATGAATCTGCAGTGGTGTGAGAGTTCAAATCTTGAACTATGTTGAAATATCTGTAGTATAATTTTGTAGTGTTCATGTTATATCTTGCTTTTGCTCAGTTTATGTATGTGCCCCTTTCCATTTGTTTTCATACTTTTGTTTTTTTTTTTTTATTCCAATCTTTTCACGATGCACGACATAGTGCAAACAAACAACTGCAGGTTTAGCTGTGCTTAAGTGGCTTGCACAAAGTGTGGCATTGCTGAAAGTGGACCACCTAGGAAGCAGACAGGCAGGCATAGAAACTGGATACATTCAATAAATGCTTTTGGTCATCGCGAAAACCCGGCTTGGAATGTCGTACATTAGCAATGCAGCTCGCGTTTGCACACTGCATACCTATGCACAAACAGCTGTATCTTTCATGTACATACACTTAGTTAATCATAGTGCAAATCTGCTGCCCAATGCATACCTTTCAAATGTTTAGATTTTTGAAGAATGCCCTGATTTTTGCATCAAATTTTACCCTGCTCCTCATAACAAGTTGGTTTTTTGGCAAATAATTTGAAAATACTTAACTGCAGAAGCCAGAAAACAATGGCAGACATTTGAATTTCAAAACTCCTACCCTTACAACAATTCTCATTAATGCAAAACATGTTATTGTATCAACTGTATAAGTTTGTAAGAGCAGTATGTAAAATGTGTCCCTATGTTTGGTCCTTTTTCAACCCAAAATGTATGGCGTTGTCCAGATTCCTAGTTATAAAAGGTTGAGAGGCATACCTCCCAACTGTACAGATTTTCACAGAATGCCCAGATTTTTGCCTCATATCTTTTATCTGTTTTTCATAAAATTGTGTTTTTCTGGCAAATTATTGGCAAATAATTAAAGACTGACATTATAAAATAATAACAGGGATTTGATTTTCAGACTTCACACTCTTCAGAAAAATTCATGCTAATGCAAAAACTGTTATTCTATCAACTTTCTAAGTTTGTAAGAGCAGTATTTAAAAATTGTCCCTATTTTTGTGCCTTTGTCCTACATTTATTAATGGCTTTGCCCAGATTTCTTGCTCTAAGAAGTTGAGAGTATGTATGAGAAGCATGGTCTAATGTGCTATGGAAATGTATATATGATGCTGTCTGATTTAAGTCCATGCATTGGCGACACACCAACAAGCATTACAACTCTGGGGTCTCAGTTTATTTTTTTTCCACGCATATATCAACTAAACGACAAAGTGTAATTTATAATGTTGTATGCTCCCTTATGGACAGTGTCTGTTGGTGGTACTCACAACTTGTTCTGCTAAACTCAAACATCCAAATATTCTCAATAAGGGTACTTGTGTTGTTATACAGCTAGATTTCTAAGCAGCCTAGCGCTAATAGGCTATTAGCCTCATATGATGCTATGACTCTATGTGCCTATGCAGGCCTCTGAAGCTGTTGTTCCTCACATGACCTGCTGATGTCATCTACTATAATATCACCTGCACTCCTGTATAAGTCAGACCTGTTCCATGGTGTGTTAAGAACTGTGTTCTGTATTCTGTGCATTTAGATAGGTAGGGGCTCTGTTCTCACTTCAGTTGACTGTGTGTGTGTGTGTGTGTGTGTGTGTGTGTGTGTGTGTGTGTGTGTGTGTGTGTGTGTGTGTGTGTGTGTGTGTGTGTGTGTCTAGTCAGCAGAATAGAAGGGCTATCCTGCAGTTACTTCTCCAATATCATGGGTGGCCATTTTTTGGTAGCTGCTCATCCTTACACATTCATTCCATACTGGCCTCCCAGGCTGTTGTCTCTCACAGGGCCTGCTGATGTCATCTACTATAAATCCACTTGCACTCCTGTATAAGTCAGACTTGTGCCATGACACATGCATTAAGTACTCTGTTCTGTAGTCTGTGCACTTAGATAGGTAAAGGTTTTAATCTCACTGCAGTCAAATAGCTGTGTGTGACTCTAGGCAGCATAATAGAAGTGCTATCCTACAATTACATCTCCAGTGCCATTCTGGCAATTTTTTGATAGCTGCATATTCCTACACATTCATTCCATACCATCCTCCCAATGTGTTATCTCTCACAGGGCCTGCTAATGTCATCTATTATAAGTTCACCTGCGCACCCCGTATAAGTCTGACTTGTGCCATGGTGCATGCATTTGTAAGTCAAACTGGTGCCATAGCGCATGCATTTAGTACTGTGTTCTCATTTTGTCTACATAGATAGGTAGGGATTCTAATCTCACTGCAGTCAACTGTGTTTGTGTGTGTGTGTGTGTGTGTGTGTGTGTGTGTGTGTGTGTGTGTGTGTGTGTGTGTGTGTGTGTGTGCAGGTGGGACACATATCTTGTTTTCAGACACTGCTGATGTCATCAGCTATAAATGGTTCTCTGGCACACTGCAAGTCAGACTTGTGCTGTGGGATGTGTGTTATGTTCAGTGTTCTGTAGTCTTTGTACTTAGATAAGTAGGGGTTCTATTCTTACTGCAGTCAACTGTGTGTGTGTGTGTGTGTGTGTGTGTGTGTGTGTGTGTGTGTGTGTGTGTGTGTGTGTGTGTGTGTGTCTGTGAGTAAGAATAGGGGAGAAGGCAGGTTGAACCATGTAAGTGTGCATGTGTCTTTAGGGGTCCTCCATGTGAAAGTGGTGTGTGACAGTGTGCATGAACACATCCAAGCTAGTTCTATGTCTTGACATGTTGGACAGGTATAAGCTGTGTATGGCAGAGTTGTCACTTCATCATTGTCACCCACTGTCATGAAAATTGGTCCTGTCAGGAGATGCCCTGGCACCTTCACGCCCAAGGTCAGATGCAGTGCTACTACCTGAATGTGACTGTTGCCTTCTGGATATGGTCCCTTCATTGGAATGCCCAGGATCAAGAACCCATGATCTGCCACATCTGGGTGTGGACAGCACATTCCCTGATGGTGCAGGGGAAGTACTGCCACTATGGGAGCATAACTGGGCATGGTGACATTGGCTAGCAGCAGATGGTGTGCCTGACCTATGCCCAAGTGGATGATAACCCCCTCTCAGCAGACATGTTATCAAAGACACTGCATTGTCCATGATTTAAACCCCTCATTCCATCACAGACACTTCAAGTTCCAATGTTTTATTCAACCAGTCCATTAAAATGGCTACACAGTGGAGGCAGTCATGTATGTCAGACTGTGCCAAGTCTAGAACCCTGAGCATTTGTCTGGAGCACTTTTCTGAACATGCCTGTGCCTCCATGATGGCCTCAAAACTTCTGTTGAGTGACATGGAAAGAGACTGCACCAGGTGGAGGAGGGACAGCAGGCCTCCTCCGAGCACCCCTATCAACCCTCCTGCATGACACTTCACCAACACTTTACCTAATAACAGATTCAACAGACACTGAAGCTGCAGTAACCACACTCCCCTCACAAATGTACTCATCCTCAACCCGTCCAATATCTCTGGCCTCAGTAGACTGGGTAGGTGTATGCTTACTGGCTGTGTCTAGGGAAAATGAAGGGGGGCACTGGATGTCAACTTCGGTGCCAGATTTAATCTCAACACCCTCCAACTGCACCTCAGTTTGGCCACCATCATCATCAGTGTCTGTTGAGACACTGACATTAGGTGTCAGAGTGCCCACACTCTCACTGTCATGCTCACCTGTCATAAAAAGGGAGAAACACAGGAATACATTAATACCTGCACTATTATGCAGCAATATATGCTATAAAAGTACACTGCTGTCACTATTATGGACAGTACAGCAAAAATTACAACAGGCCTGAGAGGACACATTGAGATATTTTGAAATTTATTTGCAGTACTGACATAAATGTATTAGGCTTACCATCTGCAGGAAGCCTACATTGCTGTATTCCTGATGGTCCTGAAATAAGTAAAGCAAGAGGTAATGACAACATCATCACATTTAACAGTAAAACAGATGGTAATACATTTACATTTCTATATCTGCAGTACCTCAAATGTCAACAAGAATGTGGCTGCCAACTTCAAATTAAGTTTATAACTGTAGCAATCCTAATCTAATTATCATCTAACAAAATATACCTAGAAGCTCCTGTTGGGATGTAGGAGTTGTATCCACATCCAGATCATACTGTACCAAGGATTGGTGGGATCTTGTCTCAGTGGCAATATTCACCAGGAATTCCTCTGTGGCAATGTGAGGGGATTCTGCAGCAGGGTCTCCACCTGTGACTTGACAATTGCGTGCCACTGCAGCTACATCCTATGTTGAGCAGTTACCATGTCTGTGGGTCTGTGACACACCTACTTGCATGTGTGAATGTGCTGCCCAATGGTATTAATGTTGGCCACTAATTTAACCCAGATGGCTGTATACTCAGCCATATTGGCCCACCCCCTGGACAGCAGCACAGTAACATTTTGCCTTAAGGCATCAATTATCAGATTATTCTCTGCATCTGTACATAGTGGGCTATGATGAGCAGACATATTGTGTCCTATAAGACAAAAGAATGATAATACATATGAGGATCACATGACTACAAATCAATTGTTTACAGCTAATGCAGTAATTGAAAGCTGTCAGTATTCCCCCTGGATAAACATGAAAGAGTCTACAGATTTCAAAAAATAACAAGATAGCAGTAAGTAAAATATGCTCACTCACCCAAAGTAACAGTCCAGTCTAGTTAGTATCCTAGCACTAATTCATCTTTGCCCCCAACCTGTTTTTTTTTTACTACATTTGAAAAAACTGTGCCCCACTTACTGTCCACAAACATGGTAAGCATGTGATTGTAAGTGATGAGCAATAGTGGGCAAAACAAACAAACAAAAAAAAAAAACAATGCAATTCCAAGGATATTTGATATACAGCCACTTGTGTAGCTCTGTTGTTATTCGAATGGGATTGCAGAAACATACTTGCATGAGCACAGTGCACATCCACAGTCATACTTTTGATAATACATGCACAATACCCATATAAATGAATTGGTAAATAACTGATACAATATTAGTGTCTCAGCCCTCACACATGTAAATATTAATATCAGCTATACTATGTCAGGTGTTATGAGTGAGAGTAAATAGGACTTGACATGGAGCAACATTAAAAGTGTATGGAATATGAGGTTTTTGAACCAATGACCATGTGTACAGTAGTCCTAAACTTGCAGTTCTTGCCACAAGAAAGTTGCAAAAGCCCTTGTCTGAGTTGCACTTTACTTGTATAATCTGCAGTGTCAACACAGTAAAAGACAAGTTTGCTCACTCTCTACTAGAAGAACCATTTGCACTCCAGACCTAGAGTTACCACCTGTTGCCACAGGATTAGTTACATGATATTCCTTATATTAGTATTCATTGTTAACTTGACAATGTTAGCACAGCACCACCTCACTTACTAGGTTTGCGCAATGCCCAGTGATATAAACTGAATGCATTAGCTGTCTATTTTTGGCTGTCTGGGTCATGTCTGATGCATGGGTGGTCCAGTTGTGCAAACAAGCTAAGCATCATGCAAACATGTGAAAAATAAATAAATAAATAATGCACAATGTGCAAATGAGCTAAGCATTGTGCAAATGTGTGAAAAACAAAAAAAATAAAAATGCAGAATGTGCAAATGAGCTGAACATCATGCAAACGTGCAAATAAATAAAAAAGAGAGAGAGAAATGTAAAACAATAAAATATATGAAATTAATAAATGCAGAATGACATATCTATAGCAGGGTCTGTTGAATGATTTTTCTCAATTTTAATGTATTTGGGACCCTGCCAAATTTCTAATAATGGAAAGCAGTTGCAGACTTATACCTCTCAACTCTACAGATTTTCACAGAATGTCCAGATTTTTGCTTCATATTTTTGGTCTGTTTCTCATAAAATTGTGGGCTTTTGGCAAATCATAGACAAATCATTCAGGATTGAATTCAGACGATAATGGCAGACATTTGAGATTCAGATTTCATACCCTTCATAAAATTCACACTAATGCAAAACCTGTTATTAGATCAACTTTTTAAGTTTGTAAGAGTAGTATTTGTAAATTTCTTCTATTTTTGGGACTTTGTCCCCCCATTATTTATATCTTTGTTCAGATTTCTTGCTGTAAGAGGTTGAGAGATATGAGTGCCATGCTGCAGACAGCAACCTTACATGGGAATGCTATCCTCATTCCCAAACAGATTTTGGTGCCAAAAAACACAGTTGCGTGCCACTGGACTGTTATTCTGGGTGGGTGATCGTATTTTATATATAGGATTTGTATATAGGATTTTTATTATATATATATATATATATATATATATATATATATATATACGAAATCCAATCTCTCGGAGCGAAAAGGACTTGTAAAATAACGCTCTTTATTTGAAGAATCACGTTTTCGCTACCGCTATGCGGAAGCTTCCTCAGACAATAACAAATTTGTAATTAAAAACATCACATTTTATAACGGTGTACCATGATGTCACTTCCTTTTACATTTTAAACAGCAAGGTACTAAACTAAAATATTAAAGTTAAAAAAGTCATTTTTACTAAGTGTCACTTCATAATACTTAACATATGTTCCATGTCTACAAAATCTTTATAGGCATATATTGTAGTTACTAGATTCTATGTAGAATAATAATATATTTATTCCCACATAGGATAAACAATAAAAAATCAGCCCATTGAATACTCTAAAGTAAAAAATACTATGTTAAAAATATAATACCAAATATATATTATCATGCAAAATCTAATATTTTTAAAAAATATATATATATGGACCAAATTATCTCATATAACTTTTATATTTCAAAATAGCTGAAATATTACAGGACTCGTTTAATCCAGGGTAGGTGAAGGCATCTAAGCCAATTTGCCACTCTAATTCTCTCATTTCAAGCACCAAAGCTTGAGGACCACCCCTCAAGCTTTGGTGCTTGAAATGAGAGAATTAGAGTGGCAGATCGGCTTAGATGCCTTCACCTACCCTGGATTAAACGAGTCCTGTAATATTTCAGCTATTTTGAAATATAAAAGTTATATGAGATAATTTGGTCCATATATATATATTTTTTAAAAATATTAGATTTTGCATGATAATATATATTTGGTATTATATTTTTAACATAGTATTTTTTACTTTAGAGTATTCAATGGGCTGATTTTTTATTGTTTGTCCTATGTGGGAATAAATATATTATTATTCTACATAGAATCTAGTAACTACAATATATGCCTATAAAGATTTTGTAGACATGGAACATATGTTAAGTATTATGAAGTGACACTTAGTAAAAATGACTTTTTTAACTTTAATATTTTAGTTTAGTACCTTGCTGTTTAAAATGTAAAAGGAAGTGACATCATGGTACACCGTTATAAAATGTGATGTTTTTAATTACAAATTTGTTATTGTCTGAGGAAGCTTCCGCATAGCGGTAGCGAAAACGTGATTCTTCAAATAAAGAGCGTTATTTTACAAGTCCTTTTCGCTCCAAGAGATTGGATTTCGTGTGTTTGTGGATTCCTGTATTCTTTTCTAGATATATATATATATATATATATATATATATATATATATATATATATATATATATATGTGTATATATATGATATATATTTTTATAGGAGACCAGATGACTTAGTGGTTAAGGTCTTTGGCTCACATGCACAAGGTACAAGGTTTGATCCTGACCAACCAAAGCATGTTTGGAGTTTGCATGTTCTCTCTGTGTCTCCGTGGGGTTTCTCCCATGTTCAAAAAAATATGCTGTTTCCATCTCAAACTGGGCAGCAACACAGACTCTACATGGTGCCCTATAGGGAAAAGAGTTGTACAGACCAATGGCTTTGGGCATCTACTGCGGTGCACAGTATCCTCAAGATCATATCACAGACTGTGTGCTGTGGCTAGTGGTGGAAAATATGACTCTAGGTGATTTGGTCATAAAATGGGCATGGGTAGTTACCGGTGGGTTGAGGACCCAGCCTACTCTGACCCACCCATGCCAGGGACCCTTGGAAGTGGCATGTATGCCCATCAGCAGCCCTGGGGCTAGCTGCCCAGGATAGCTCTGCTGAGCGATCAACCAACCAGATTGCTAGGACGCACCTTGAAATGACATGATGATGATACAGAGGCTGGACAACCTATGTATCAAGTGCAGCAAAGCCACTTGGCTTGGGATCCAGAGTCTACTACTCAGGCAGGCTAGAAACTGTGGTGAGAGAGAGGCTTCAGAAGGCAGTAAGGGATATCATCAGACTTAGTGTAATGATAGGACAGTATTCATAATCTTAAACTTTGCCCCACAGCAGGGTAATAGAGAGGAAAAGAGTGCATTCAGACAACAGTTGCAAGACCTACTCAATAAAGCAGGGCAACATGAATTGGTGTTGATA
This sequence comes from Protopterus annectens, assembly GCF_019279795.1. Taxonomy (NCBI): domain Eukaryota; kingdom Metazoa; phylum Chordata; order Ceratodontiformes; family Protopteridae; genus Protopterus; species Protopterus annectens. Next base: position 542,282,990 of record NC_056732.1, on the reverse strand, counting down.
ATGGGTGACTTGAATGCACATATTGGGACAGACAGAACAGGATATGAGGACTGCCTGGGTCCACATGTGGGGCAAGGAGAAGCCATTCTAGGCTTCTCACAGTCACAAGATCACATACAAGAATAGTCAACATGCAAAGTCATCCCCAGTGAAGTTGTCCCACAGCATAAACCACTAGTTGCCACAATCAGCTGTAAGCAGTAGTCAGAGAAGGCTCTAAGGTCAACAGAGACCAGGGTGAAGACTGGAGAGAAAGTACAACAGTTCAAGGAATTACTCAGGGCTCTAGCACCCCAAGAAGAGAAGGAAATAGGTGGAGTTGAAGAAGAATGGCAGTGCCTAAAACAGCATGTGTTAGGACTACAAAAAAGATATGTGGCTGAGCCAGGTATGGAAATAAGGTACATAAGGAAAGCTGGTGGTGGAATGCAGAAGTCCAAGAAGTCATCAAAAGAAAGGAGTGCAGGAAGAAGTGGGAGATAGAAAAGACTGACCAGGCTAGGAAGGAAGGTCTACTGGTTCGCTAAGAAAGAAGTTGCAATAGCAAAGAATAGGGCATCAAATGCACTCTACCAACTTACTTCTGGAAAGTGACTCAGTAAGGAGCACAAAGAAACTATATATATAGGCAAAGACAGATAGTCAGACACCCTTCATAAGGGATGCCAGCAACAACCTGTTCACCAGTCCAGAGGACATCAAAAGTAGATGGAAGGAGTATTTCCAGCAGCGTCTGAATGAAAAAACCCCACAGAAGCTGTACTGCCTCAGAAACAACCTACAATGAAAGAAGAAGAGGAGCCCACCTTAGAAGAAGTAAGGACAGCACTAAGGAAGATGAAGTCAGGGAAAGAATCAGGCTCAGATGAGGTCACAGCAGATATGATAAAGATGCTTGGTGAGATAAAAATCCTATCACATTGCATGAAAGTTCTGGAGAGGTTGATTGATAAATGGATACACAGAGTAGAAGAATGTAAGATGGGAGATCAGCAGTTTGCACTCAGGTCAGGGTGCAGCACAAAATTGGCCTGATGTTTGCATTGAGACAGATACTTGAGAAGAAGCTAGAGATGAGGAGAAAGTCCAACTGAGCATTTCTAGACTTTGAGAAAGCATATGACAAGGTCCCAAGAAAGCTGATCTGGGCAGTACTGTGGTGGTTTGAAGTCCCAGGCACATTGGTAGAATTAGTGCAGGCTATGTACAAGGACCCAATGACTCAAGCATGAACAGTGTTCAGCCTCACAGATGGGTTGCCAGTGGGAGTGGGTGTACATCAGAATTCAGCTCTGAGCCCACTGCTGTCCATACTGGTGATGGACTACATTAACAAACAAGTTGGAGGGGAAGGATCATCAGAGTTGCTGTATGCAGATGATGTGGCAGTACAGGCAGACTCAGAGCTAGAACTTCAGCAAAGGATAGGAGAATGGAATGAAAATCTGAAGGTACATGGGATGAAACTAAGCACAGATAAGATGGTGGTAATGGCAGCAAATTGGGGAAATCAGAAGAAGCTGAGAATAGAGATAGAAAGGAAGATAGTGGCACAGGTACACAGCTTCAAGTATCTGGGAGGGATAGTTGAGGCGAAGGGCAGTCTGAATGAAGAGGTCAAAGCTAGAATCAGAGGGGCTGCAGCCAACTGGCATAGAGTATCAGGTGTAGTCTATAACAGAAGAATGCCAAAGAAGCTGAAAAGTAAGGTGTACAAGACAGTGGTGCGACCAGTACTACTGTATGGCACAAAAACCTCCTAGGCAGTAAAGGCAGAATAGTTGAAGAAGCTAGAGGTGATGGAAATTAAATGCCTGAGAAAGGTGGTAGGATGCACACTGTGGGAAAGATACAGAAATGAGGACATAAAAGCAGAAGCCAGAGTAGCTCCAGTTGCAGAAATGATCAAAGAGAACAGATTATGGTGGCCTGGACATGTGTAGAAAAGCAGAAGACAATCTGGTGAGGAAGATTTGGGACAGACAGGAAGAAGATGAGAGGTATCGAGGATGTCCGGCAAAGAGGTGGATGGATTGTGTGAAAGAAGATCTGCAACAGTCAGGCATGAGTGTTGAAGAAGGCAGGAGTGTGGCACTAAATTGAGAGAGTTGGTGACAGTTAACACGATATCTCAACCCCATGTAGAAAAATGGGAAAAAGGGGGCTGATGATGATCATCATCATCATATTTTACTTACTGCTATGGCTTAAACAAGGCTTTGTGGTGCACACCATTGTACTGCAAAGCACCTCCACAGACACAACTTCATGTACACATAAACACTCCATGAACCTGCACATGAACATGAACCCTGCACAGAGTTGCTTGAATCCTGCAGAGAAAGTAGTTTGACAAAGAAAAAGAGTTATATATAAGAAATCAAGAAAAATACGAGTGTTAGATAAGCAAATATATTTTACAATGGAAAAGAGAAGTATCAAGTTACTTAAGCAGGTTAGTAAAGGAAGATGGTCGTGTAATGAGAGAAATAAAAATATAAAAGGAGAAATAGAATGCACTCAGAAAAAATACTATAAATAGTGTAGAACAATATGAACATGTACAAGAAATGTATAAATAAAAAAGAAGTTAGCAGTCTAAACCTCAAAATGCACTCTCTCGAGACACTCCTAAAAATGGAGAACATCAATATCTGTGCAGTAACTGAGACCTGGTTCAAGGCTCCAGAGAGCAACCCTGCAATACCAGGCTACAACTCTTACCACACCTTTCGGCCACCAAACCAGGACTCAAACACTAAAGGTGGAGGAGTGTCCATATTCACCAAGGATATTCACACCACCAGGCTAGTTGCCCAACACAATGCGTCTAAAATTCTCCAGGTGCAACTAACACTAAGTAAGACTGCAATCCAAACTGTAGCTTGCTACAGATCCCCCACCATGCCCCAAGATTCTCACTACACCTTTCTAAACATACTGGAAAATATTAAGATAAAACCAAACACCCTAATACTGGGTGATTTTAACTACCCTGTCATTAACTGGGAAAACTACTCATGTACCAACACCTTTGCCCAACGGTTCTTGGAATTCATTAATTCCAATGCCCTGGATCAACTAATCCATAGTCCCACTAGGGGCTCGAATATCCTAGACCTGGTCATTACCAACATGGGAAAATCGATGCTTCACACCTATGGTCACCCCCTTGTTAGTCAGGTCTGACCATAAGCTAATCACCCTTAACATCCACATCCCACCCCCACCCCAGAGTAAGGAAACCTCCATAAAAAACTTCTCCAAAGTCAACTTCATGCTACTCAAGTCAGAAGTGACAAACTTCATGACACCCATGCAGATGGGAACTGAAACTTCAACTGCTGAATCCTACACTAAGACACTGTACAAGCACATCCACTCATGCATGAATCGTGCCATCCCAAATAGAACCAAGATGCTCTCCTCCAAAAAAAGGAAGCCAATCAGGTAGTCCCCTGCCATAAACAAACTTTACAACAAAAGGAAGAAACTGTTGCAGAAAAGAGGAAAATCCCAGGATGCAAAAAACTCCCTTAACAGCCTCAGTAAGAAACTGAGATCCCTCATAAAATCCTCCAAAGCTAGTTACGAAAATAAAATTGCCAAAGATTCTAAAGACAACCACAAGGCATTCTATAGCTATGTCAAGAATCTAAATGGCAATGCTCAGATCTGCTCTGAGCTAAAACAGAATGGCATTAAATATACTGATCCCAAGGATATTGCCAATATCCTGGCAGATCAATTCAGTGCCAACTTCACCTCCCTCTCACCCCTAAACGGCCCATCTCAATACCGGAAGATTGCCAAATTCCAGTAAAAATGGCCACACAGGTAAAAAACGCACTCTCCAAAGCTAAGAATACAGCATCCATGGGACCAGATGACATCCCAGGCTGTGTACTACATGAACTACAATATGAACCAACACCTCACCTATGTGTCATGTTTAATCATAGCCTCACCTCAGGTTTCATGCCCACTGAGTGGTGCAGAGCTACAGTTATCCCACTCCACAAGGGGGGATCCACCTTGGATCCCGGAAACTACCATCCCATCAGTCTGATGAGCCTTATCTGCAAGGCCATGGAGTGTATTATCATGGAACTTATAAGCAAAGACATTGACAACCTTCAAACATTGGACCCCACCCAGTTTGGGTTCGTGAAGAGCCGATCTTGTCTCCTGAACCTGATTGACTTCTTCGAATCAGTCTCCAGAGCCATGGATAAGGGTAAGGTGGTCCACACAGCCTATCTAGACCTCGCCAAGGCCTTTGACACCATCCCCACTCTGGAATCATAGATAAATTTACTAAGCTGGGCATTAATCCCTACATCACCCAATGGGTTGCCAACTGGCTTACTGACAGAACCCACACAGTAAAAGTAGCCGACTCCAAATCCAGCTCCAAACAAGTGACAAGTGGAGTACCTCAGGGTTCAGTCCTGGGACCGCTCTTGTTTGCCATCTACTTCTCTGAAGTACAGGCCAACAATAAGGGACTCTGGATAACAAAGTTCACAGATGACTGCAAACTAGGAGCCATTATTGAATCCCCAAATGATGTGGATATTCTACAAAAGGGCCTTACAGAAACAGATGCTTGGTGCCAGAGCCATGGGCTTAAGCTCAATGTCAAGAAATGTATAGTTATCCCCTTTAGGAAAAATCATGTACCCGTGAAGTACCACATAGGTGGCAGTACACTAAACACCGAAAGTGTGATAAGAGACTTAGGGACACAGGTGGACAGTGGTCTCACCTTTGATAACCACATTGCCACAACAGTCAGGAAATCCTTCTATGTGGCACACCTCATCACTAAGGGATTTTCATCAAGAAAAAAGGAGGTCATTGTCCCACTGTACTCATCCCTCATTAGACCCATTATAGAATACAACACCCCATTTGGTATGTCCCTCTCAAGATATCTGCAACAACTGGAAAGGCCGCAGAAATACCTCACTAAAAGACCCACAGGCCTAAAGCATTACCCTACGCTGACCACCTTAAACAACTCCAGCTATACTCTGTTGCATATCATCTACTCAGAGGCGATCTCTGCTTAACATACAAAGCCATGTCAAACCCAGAGCTGTTGGACATGCTACACTTAAAAAAATCCCAATCCCTCAGAGCCACACGCTCCAGGGATCTATTCACATCTGAGCACTGTGTTTCCATGGCGCACCTCGGGGCTTAAACAGGAAGGCAATGGGAAGGGAAAATAGCAGTAGGAAGGTAATCAAGGAGAACTAGCATAGCTGGCAGGTGAAATGTATCAGAACCAGCCAATTACACAGGCAGCAGCCCAGCCCAGCCCAGCACACTCCTATAAACTATGCAAACACATTTCCCTCTGGTTTTTCCCTTCAAACTGTACACTACCAGTGTACACAAATGGGGAAATTTTACCTAACAAAAGCAACAAAATGATAGGGGCTGCTTTTGCTCTCATACATCAACATGTGGAAGAGGCTGAGGGTGGTGAGGATGACAATGCTGATGACCAAACCACAGTGAGGAGAAAGAGAAGAGTGTACAGATGCAGGGTAACCTACCAGTCGCTACATGAGCTGGACATAGTGGAATGCTATAGGGTAGACAGGGACCTCCTACAGCAAATTGTTGAGCTGTGCCAGCCATGCCTCACACACAGAACCAACAGAGGGGAACCCATCCCAGTGGATACCAAGGTATGTGTAGGCTTAAGAGTACTTGCCACAGGTACCTTCCAAAGGCCAACTGGAGATATCATGGGGATCTCACAGGCATCAGCATCCAGGGTACTCCACCAGTTCCTGGATGCCATGTCAGCACATGCCGATGAGCACATATATTTCCACAACACCCATGAGGCGTTGAACAGCAATATGTGTCTCTTCCTCCTAATAGCAGAATACCCTGAGGTAGTGGGTGCTATAGACTGCACACATATACACATCAAAGCACCAGCTGGTAAGCAGGATAGGGTCTACATAAACCGCAAGGGCTTCTCCTCCATAAACTGCCAGGTCATGTGTGATGCCCAGGGCATTATAATGAATGTGTGTGCTGGCAGCCCTGGAAGCTATCACAACTCCCACATCTGGCATATGACACAGCTTTAGCAGAGATTTGCCAATGGGGGCATCTCATATGACCACCTAGTGGGGGATGCTGGTTATGCACTGGAGCCGTGGCTGATGACACCATTCAGAAATGCACACACACCTGAACAAGAACACCATAATGAGGCACATGCACAGACCAAAATCATAACAGAGTGTGTGTTTAGGATGCTCTGGACATATCCGGTGAAGTACTCACCAGCAACACGTACCCAAATTGCCATTATATGTGCCATGCTACACAATATGATCCTGCAGAAACAGCTACAGCAATAACAGCATGGGGCAAGGCCACACAGCCCCCCACCATTGCCAAGGCCAGCACAGGCACAGAGTGACACGGAGGAGGAACAACCTGAGCCTACCCCTGTAGGCAGAAGGAGGCATGCCCAGTATGCCCAGGCCTTGGCAAAGAGGCAGTGCATAGTACATACACTGACACAGTAGGAACCCAGGGAATGACACCTCTCTCTGACTCGCACATATAGTAAAAGGGATACCAAACATGACACTACCTGTGCTTAACCATGTATAGGGAGTGTACTATGTGCATCCAGTATAGTCAGCCCTCCAGCATCATCCTTAATACTGGCACAGCCACAAGGTAAGTCACTCTCACTATCAATTGCTGAATGGAGTAGCATGTTCTGCTACTTGTATCTATGGTACGGATGTGAGTATGCAAGGGAATCGGGTGGGCTGAATCTGATAGCAGCAGATAGTAGGCACCTATATCAGCAGCATGAACTCCATAACAAATACTGATGTCAACATAGAAGGCAGTACTAGACAAGGTGACAAAACCCACTGCAGGACATGTGGTGGGCCAAATGTGTGCCCATAGGACACACACATGCATGTCAGTGAGGCTCACATACCCAACAACAGTCTCAGCCAGCAGGTCCGGTGTAGATGAACACAAAGAAAGGCTGTGCTAAGGCCTCCAATTGATGGCAATGGAGAACAGCCCTCCTACAGACCTACACAGACAGACTACAACAGGTCAGGCAGTGGGATGTTAGTTCTGAAGGGTAAGAAGTCTGAAACTGAAATGTAGGTCAATAAAACCTAAGAACTGTGCTACACTGATATGCCTCTAGTCTGCATGATAGGCCAGAATACAGAATGAAATGGAAGCCAACAGAGTACCTGAATTACCAGTACGGTCATAGCAAATGTTTACAGTTGTCAGGTGTGCCCCCCACACAATCCTATATAGAAATGTAGCAACATGTACATGTGGGTATAATAACAGTGGAGCACAGATTACCTGAGCTGGCCAAATTAGCAGGATAGATTGTTGCACGTGTACAATATGCAGGGATATGTGTGTTAGGTTGTTGTGTATTGTATTTTGTGTGAAAGTGGTCAGCATGTAGGCATGGAGGGTTGTGTCCCGGTGGCCAATGGCCAGTACTGTTGATGACAGGGCCAAGTTCTCACAACTGCAGTACCAAACACAAAGCATCACAGCAAGACACAACACAGCAGTAATCCATACTAATTGTTTGCATGTAATATCTATCACCATCTGAAAGATGGATATGACATGAATGTGAGCCCAGACATACAAACAGTACACAGGTGGAAGTATCCTAGACAGAGAGTGTATAAAATGTTACTGTCAAATGGACACACCTTTGGATTTGTGCATACAGGTTAGCAGCACAATAGGTGGCTGTGTAGTATGGAATACTGATGTAGTCTGGACAAACACTGGCAGACCACAAAAGGCACATGTAAGAAGTACTGAGAAACTGCTGATGTCCCCGCCCAAGCCAGCATAAGGGGAATGCCCCACATATATCTGTGAGTCAGCTGCAAGTAGCTTCCATAGCACACATGCACTCAGCTCACCCCACCATCAGCCACAGGTATCTCACAGGTCATATCCCTGCTGTTGGGAATGAGTATGATATGACCCCCACTTCTTCTATATGGCAATACCCACAGAATGCAGCATGCTGAAGAGGTGTCCCATGCAGGTGTGTCCCTAGCTGTATGCAGCACCCTGCCAGCATCCACACCAATGGATTAATAAGGACAGAAACTATTGCCATTAACACCTTGCACACCTACCCTGTCAACCCAGGGGAATACAGTGGCTTGCAGCCTGGGACTGTAGGAGTGACAGAATGCACTGGCCTGCTACAGATGACCTGCATCACTACCAAATGCCCTACAGTCCTCTGTCAAAGGCCTGTGTCTCACCCATACTGCCAATGTATGTTATCTCATGGACATTCAAATAAAGACATTCCACAGTCCACAGAACACAAATGCAAGGCCATGTTGACAAATCCCAGTAGCATGTCCACCATGTCCTACTGCGTGAACTGTGGACCAACTCCTAAATACTGCTGGGATGAAGTGAAAACTATAGGGATACTTACCAGATAATGTTTGCATAATGTTAGGAAGAGGATAAAATAACAGAGGGGGGGTAGAAGCATGGATGCCATGGAGTGTATGAAGTCTGAAACTCTGATGTGTGCACATACTATCCCTGCCTGCAAACACAGGAATGTCTGGCTACAAACCTGCTCGTAAACCACAATGTGAAGGGGTAATGACCAGATATATGAGCCCTGCCTCTGAGTAACCTGTGTGAATCTGTACAGCTGAGAGGTATGGCCACAGCAGGATATGGCCATTCTGTTATGTCAATAGATGTACAAGCATGGGATCCTCAGCCACCACAGTACCAAGGTGTTGGACCATAACACAGACCCATCACAAGTGTCTGCAGCTCCCCCTCCAGAATGGCATGATTGTGCAAGAATATGTAGGCCGCAGACCACAATACTGGACACAGCTTCATTCATCTTTTATTCCCCAGGAAATTACTGTGCGCAAATACATATATCTATCAGTAGTTGATGACATCAAACATCACAGTGTAAAACAGTGCATATGTCTGAATATGTCTGCTAACATCAAAACCATGTAGCAGAAGCAGCACAGACACAATCATTTACAGTATCCCACTATCCTTTGGCCATTGTGACCCCATATTGTCAACCTATCTATAGATATCCTGCAGAAACAGGTTGCTAGCTGTAGGTGTAGAACACAAATGTCTGCACTGCAGTACAACCTACCTGGAATGGATTCACACATTCAATACAGAAGTTCATACTGGGCATGGTCCCACACTTGCAGAAATGAAGCCCATGTCTGACAACAACAGTGGACTATACATATCTGTCAGTCACAGATGTCTGTGCACACACTCCACATTGCACACCAGTCATGCTTTGCATATACATCGGCTAGGTATACACACATATATCCAAGGACAACACACTATAATAGGGCAAACATACACACACATAGATGTGGGGCAGAGAGTGACAGACAGTGACAAAGAGCTTCCCATTATAAGGCCTGTCCCACCGAGCACACATCTAATTGGCCAATATCACATGATGTGCAAATATCTATCACTATAGACATTTGCTTCTGGTAGCCCTCAGCACTATAGCATCTGTGGTGTTTGTGATAACTGGGTAACATGACAGTACAAGTCATTATTCATCTAGCAGTTGTATACACAGTCCTGTCAAAAGTAAAGTTGTGTGTGACTGAGTGTTGTGTGTGTGCTTCCAGATGAATAGTTTATGGCCCATTCACACACACTGCACTCCCCATTGCCCTACTTTAGCTAGCCTGCTGATGTCTTTCACCTTGAAATACACCTTTGGAGAACAGCTAGCCCTATTAGCTCCATGGTGTGTGCTATAACTGTGTAATGCTATAGTGAGATATTCTAATTAGATAAGAGTTCTAATCCCAGACATGGCAACTGTGAAACTATGTGTATGTTTGTGTGTGTAGGTATCAATGCTTTAAAGGCCATTCACAGTGACTACACTTTCCATTGCCCTACTTTAGCTAGCCTGCTGATGTAATTCACATTGAAATACACCTATGGAGTAAATCTAGCCATATAAGCTCTGTGGTGTGTGCTATAACTGTGTAATGCTATAGTGTGATCCACTGGTTAGGTAGGAGTTATAATCCCAGACATGGCAACTGTGAAACTTTGTGTTTGTTTGTCTGTGTAGGGATCAATGCTCTTGAGGCCATTCACAGTCACTACACTTTCCATTGCCCTTCTTTGGCAAGCTTTCTGATGTCATTCACCTAGAAATATACCTTTGGAGAAAAGCTAACCCTCTAAGCTCTGTGGTGTGTGCTATAATTGTGTAATGTTATAGTGCAATGTGCTAGTTAGGTAAAAGTTCTAATCCCAGGCATGGCAACTGTGTAACTCTGTTTGTCTGTGTAGGTATCAATGCTTTTGAGGCCATTCACAGTCACTACACTTTCCATTGCCCTTCTTTGGCAAGCCTGCTGATGT
>NC_056732.1:542165011-542262511 GCF_019279795.1 Protopterus annectens | reverse complement strand
CTACTTATGGACGTAACACTCGGGGGTTCATGAACATCATAGATAGACATTGGAATATTCTTTTGGCGGAGAATAAACTACACACTATTCTCAGGGACAGATGTTCTTTTTCTTTTAGAAGGGGACGAACTATTGGGTCCCATTTGAGCCATTATAAGAGGTCATTGTCTGATCCCAAAGTTTCCACTCAATTAACTTTTACAGGGGTACCGGTGGTTGGATGTATCCCATGTGGGCATTGCAAATTCTGTACTAGAGTTTCACGTACTTGTGAATTTAGTAGCAAAAATACTCCTGAGGTTTTTGAGATCAAATTTTGGGCTAACTGTAGTTCTGAGTGGGTTATTTATTTGGTGACCTGCACTTGTTCCGCGTTTTATGTTGGTCAGACTTCTAGGGCTTTTCGTCTTAAAATCTGTGAACATATAAGTGACATTAAAAATAAACGTGGTAATAATGCATTATACAAGCACAGTTTAAAACACACTACAGCTAATTTTATGTTTAGGACTATTGATTGTATTAGGGGTAAATGTCAAGATAAGGTGAAGTGGCATGAGATACTTACGTCTAAGGAGAGGAAATGGATCATTAAACTCGGGGCTTTGTTCCCACCTGGTCTTAATGACCAATTGTGATTTATTGGTCATGGATTGTGATTGGTTCTCTTACATTCCCAGTTTTATATATGTATAGTTACTGGGTTTGGGTCTTTACTTATATTTTTATTCTCACTGAGGAAGGCTCTGTTGAGCCGAAACCGGTCTGGATGTATTTTGAGTCATTCGTGTTATGAGGGATTGTTCATTCATTTGTGAATAAATACTTATATATTCAGTTACCAACAGCTGCTGGCTTTGTTTGTTTTTTTGGTTTCCTTGTATTGTAGCCGTGCAGCGTCTTCCGTGCATCTGTTCTGGATTTACCTATACAAGCCTAGCCATAACAATTCCCTGGCTATTTCTTCCCACAATATTTACTTCCCTGGACCCCTGTCTAGCTGGGCGACTGACGTGATCCCCGGGGTGAATTTCCTTTCTCCCATCCAGTCGTCAAGGTTCCTTTTGAAGAGGACCAAAGAGGCACTCTGCTTGACACGTATGGGCAATCTATTCCAGAGTCTGGGGAGTCTCTGGGTCAATAACCTATCCCTCCAGCATGTTTTGTTTATTGTGATGACAAGGTTTAGATCCCTGGAGCGTGTGGCTCTGAGGGATTGGGATTTCTTTAAGTGTAGCATGTCCAACAGCTCTGGGTTTGACATGACCTTGTATGTTAAGCAAAGATTGCCTCTGAGTAGACGATATGCAACAGAGTATAGCTGGAGTTTTTTAAGGCGGTCAGCATAGGGCATCTGCTTTAGGCCTGTGATTCTTTTAGTGAGGTATTTCTGTGGCCTTTCCAGTTGTTGCAGATGTCTTGAGAAGTACATACCAAACGGGGCATTGTATTCTATAATGGGTCTAATGAGGGATGAGTACAGTGGGACAATGACCTCCTTTTCTCTGGATGAAAAGCCCTTAGTGATGAGGTGTGCCACATAGAAGGATTTCCTGACTGTTGTGGTGATGTGGTTATCGAAGGTGAGACCACTGTCCACCTGTGTCCCTAAGTCTCTTATCAAACTTTCAGTGTTTAGTGTACTGCCACCTATATGGTAATTCACGGATACATGTTTTTTCCCAAAGGGGATAACTATACATTTCTTGGCATTGAGTTTGAGCCCATGGCTCTGGCACCAAGCATATGATTCTGTAAGGCCCTTTTGTAGAGTATCCACATCATTTGGGGATTCAATAATGGCTCCCAGTTTGCAGTCATCTGCAAACTTTGTTATCCAGAGTTCCTTAGTGTTGGCCTGTACTTCAGAGAAGTAGATGCCAAACAAGAGCAGTCCCAGGACTGAACACTGAGGTACTCCACTTGTCACTTGTCTGGAGCTGTATTTGGAGTCGGCTACTTTTACAGTGTGGGTTCTATCAGTAAGCCAGTTAGGAACCCATTGGGTGACGTAGGGATTAATGCCCAGCTTAGTAAGTTTATCTATGATTCCAGAGTGGGGAATGGTGTCAAAGGCCTTGGCAAGGTCTAGATAGGCTGTGTGGACCACCTTACCCTTGTCCATGGCTCTGGAGACTGATTTGAAGAAGTCAATCAAGTTCAGGAGACAAGATCGTCCCTTCACGAGCCCAAACTGGGTGTAGTCCAGTGTTTGAAGGTTGCCAATGTCTTTGTTTATAAGTTCCATGATAATACGCTCCATGGCCTTGCAGATATATCCATATCCTTGTTATGTGTATGCATGACTGCTGTATACACCTTCCCAGATGTATCACACCGTATTTATCTGATATGTGTATATTTAGATACAACAACATACTTAATTCAACACTAATATCACTTACAAGTACTGCACAATTGTAGACGTCAAAGCAGTTGTTCACTACTATTCAGTATGTGTACTGATAGAGATATTGGAAAAAAAACATCAAATACTTTCAAAGCTGTGATGGCTTAGTGATTAAGTGCTGTGACTATAGTGTACAGGGTCCTGGGTTCAAAACCTGCAATGGCTGTTTATCCTGTTGCTAGGCAGAACAAGGGCTGTTGGATACAGAGTGGTTAAGGCAGATATGACCAGCTTGATCACATTCCAGTCTGATAAAATAGCAGGGTAATGACATTTTTAATAAGTGTATTTAATGTCATGTACATAAGCGTCATTACAGTCTGGGACACCTGAGTGTATATGGTTTGTACCACACTCTTTTCCATTTGAATGTGTTACGTACATAGGTAGTATCCCAGCATATATGCAGTCACACTGGCATGTAGTGTATCATTACGTTACTATTTTTGACAGTGCTTTTGCAATTAAGAGTAGATTGCAGATTCTAGTACTGGAACCAAACACCCCTGCTCGCAAAGATGGACTCTGAGTCCTCACTGTCATGTTCTTGGTGTGTGAGCTGTGTGTCATTAAGTATTTCCTACTGGATATTGATCTGACATGTGGATATTAATTGTAGACTACTGTTTGTATAGGACATGTCATTGAGGCTGCTGTCATGTAGTAATGGCATACCTATCAGTGTCAGACATCTATCTGTCAACACAATCATCCTACTGCATAACCAGTTGGCTAGCTGATATCTGTCTGTCCTCTGTACAGATGTGCAGATGTCAGTAATCCATCTTGGCTGCTTACAGGCAATCTATGCTTGAGTGACACTGACATGTCTGCCCAGCTGTGTTATGAATGCCACAGCTAGAAATCCACACCCTGTATGCACCACATGTCATGGATATCTCAACTGCACTACCATAGTCAACAGAACATGCTTGGGCACAGGTCTCCAAGACAGACACTGACCATGTTATGTAATGCCTATTGCATACATGTCAACTGGAGCATCACAATGGCCCTCTGCAAGAGGCAACCAGATGATTGGATGTTGCATATAACTCTCACCCTGAGGATCATCCCTATGCCATCTGTTGATAGATGGCCTGCTGGAAAATGACAGGTGGCATGATACCACTGTACACACATCCCCTACTCTTCCCATTTCTCCATTGACAATATACTGGTACACACCAATGAACACCTGCACCTATGGACCCCAGTACTGACAAATGTGTAAGTATGCATTACTGAGAATAACTGTGTCTGTGTGTTTTTAGACATGTAGTTGATAATACCCTGAGGCCCTTCACACCCACTGCACCCCCATTGCCATAGTTAGATATGGCTGCTGCTGTAATGGACATTACATGTACCTTGTTACACTCTTCCCCCCATGGGCTACCTGGAGCCTGCAGTACCAGCACAACAATGTTGTACAAATGGGTTGATAGGCATGGGTTACCCTCTGAGTTCTGGCAAGTGTGTGTATGTGTGCAAGTGTGTATATTTGTAGGATGCAGGATTCTGAGGCTACATTGTCCTAATACAATACACCCTTCTACACAGTATTAGGGATAGTGATGTTGCTGACTGTAGGAGAGCTATGACAATGCATCACCCTACTATCCCTGTGGCATATGCAATAGATGCATATCCCTGTAGTAGCACTTTTGAGATAGACAAGGGGTTGTATTGCAGTCCTGGTCAATGTGTGATGGTGGGTATGTCAGAGTATTATCATGGGTTTCAGTGAGTACAATATCCAATTTGGAGTGTGAGTGCCGGGTATACAGTCTTTACACCATGGTACCCCCAGTACATGTCCCATGTTCCACTGCATGGGGACCAGTGTCACCATCAACCATATAGGTAACTGATAACACTATCCAGCCCAGTGATGTATGTACTGTTTGCAATGTATCTGTAACAGAATGGACACACTGACAAGGTAGTTAGCACTAATAATCCCAAGTCTCTCAGATGTGTGTATGACTGTTATGTGTTTGTCAATGTGTATATGACAGTATGTCACGCTATGCATTGTTCATAAACAACCAGTATATCCCCCATTACCATACTGTACAGGGCTTGGTAATGTTCTTCACTTAACATGTAACCTGGAACACACCTCATCCTAAAAGCTGTGTGGTGTGTGCAATTAAGGCCACACATGTCAGTAGCACTACATACCTAGATAGGGGTTCTAGTCCCAGTGTTGCCAAATAAGAGTGTGTGTGTATGTGAAGGGATCTACTTCAGTTTGCAGAATATACATGTCCCAAGAGGTCATCTGTCCGAGAACTGCCTGGCAAATGTTAACATTTCACAGATATCATCCTGTGGAAATTCATTCCATCACAACTAGTAGTAGATGTGTAAATGCCCTCTTCACCACTGTATAGCTGTACAGCGATACTGGGGTTGGTATATATAGCTGAGTGTGGATCTTGTGGACACAGCCACCATCATTGCAGTTATTGTTGAGTGTATCCCCCCACTTAGGTGGCTGTAATACTGTACTGTTCATGTTAACAGGTTAAGTAGTTGTCAATCACACTATCTGCAGTTCTACACCACCTCACACCCTCCAAAGGGTAGGGTTGTGCCACCCACACCAGGACACCTATGGTTCCCAAGATGAGGAATGCACTACACTGGGGAAGGGGACATATACCCTGCCAGTACCATTGTCAAGGACATTAAACTAGCAGACTGCTAATTTCCCAATATGTTGTTTTGCCTATTCTGTCTTGGTGGAATTACATAGGCTAAAATAGGTCCCTTGCAAAAGTACATATATCCATGTGTACTGTATTCTCTGTGTATTGCATCAACACCAAAGCCTCTGTGTGTGTTATACACAAACATGTGGTGTGTGCCACCCAGTACACTTACCATTGTCCACTGAAGAAGGGTTGCTGACATCAGCCACCATGAACTCACCTTTATACACCCCCAGACTATCAGGCATGTGGCACATGCAGTAACTGTTATACAGACCTGTGAACTGTGTTCAGCTGTACCCAGGATATGGCACAGTCAAGGTATTACCACAGTGCCATACCCCTTGTAGGAAACAACAGCAGACCAACATCCTGCTAACACATGGACACCTACAATACAAACAGAATACATTATGGAGACCACAATCACTCGGTGTTAATAACAGCTATAATACATCATGGCTGGACAGCTACACATCCTGACATGTAAGCATTAAACTTTAGTGCTGAAAACATGTTACACAACATTACATTGGTACACTGTAGTACAGTCACCCTGTGCATCAGAACCATATTAGCCTGTCCTTGCATCGATGTTATAGATGTCAGGGATGTGGCACAGGGATCACCATATGCACAGGTTGTGTTGTTGGTTTGTCAGAGACCTAGGCTGAGCCAAACTTTTGACATCATGTGTGTGTGTTAGGGTGTTTCATTATTAATTGGGCTGTTGCAATGTGGTGTGTGTAGGTATGGGGTTGCCCTAGTTGTGTTGGGGATGTGTATGTGTATGCATGCACATAGTTTTGCCATGTGTCTGCCTTATACAGGGGTTTGTTGGACAGTTGCAGACCATACCTGGCAGGGTGTGCAGTTCACCATCTCTGGCCATGGGCACAAGAACTGTGCCTGACAGGGGTTCCACGGTCACCACCAGGTACAAGCCATGATATGGTACTCTCCCCTGATGATGACATATGTCCGCTGGATCCAGGTCCCTCTTGGGACTAGCCAGGGCCACGTGCATGTGACCTGATGTGTTGTGGTGTGGACAGCACCCCCCCTGCAGTGCTGGAGCTGGTACTGCCACTACGAGAGCAACTCTGACTTCTTGCATGTCCACGTCGACTTCCAGCTGTTGGTGTTGCTGGACTACTTCCACATGGCCATCGCACTACTCTCATCATATGCTCAAGCACAGACATTCCACGGTCGAGGATTCCCACCATCTCACCCAACTGTCTATCCATGACCTCTGCAAAACAACAGTTGGAACCTGCAAGATCATGGATGTTGTCAATAACAGCGGAATGAGTAGCCCTCTGCAGCCTCAGACCCTATCTGGTATATCGTTCCATATGTGCCTAAGCCTCCATGATGGCCTGAAACATGCGTCTGGTGACACCAGATGTGGCACTTCTGCCAGGGGCATTATAACCAGCAACCTTCCTACAAGCACCCCTGTACATCTGCCTGTGTGGTACCCCACCAGGCATCTGGCTATGGCTGCTGTGTCCAGACACACATGCTATAGACACCACACTGTCCTGTCCCATGCCATCACCTGCCAAATGTCCCTCATCTATGGCCACTGGTGATGGGGTATGTATAGGCAATGTGACTGTGTGCAGGGGTGGGGTAGATAACAGTGGGATGTCAAACAATGGTGCAGCTTCAGCCCCTGACAACCCTGCCTGTTCTTCAACACACCTATCATCATTGTCAGTGTCTGTATGGATACTAACATCAGTTTGCCTGCAGGAGGGACCATGACCCACCTCCATACCTTTCAACTGTACCAAATTCCTTGGTAAATACCAGTTTTGAGGGCAAAATATTGTGGTTCCACAAATTCCTAAGTGGGCCCTTTAATTTCCAAATTTCCCAGGGTTTTTTTTTTTTTTTTTAATTTATTCCTGACACCATCACATGCAGGGTGTGCACAATGATGCCAGCTTCACAGACATTTATTATTACTTGATTCAATTTAAAGTTGCAGACTGGTCCATGGCACGTGATTATTCAGGCAGTACACTGCACAACAGCTCCTTCAGGTAAGATGTATATTTGTTTACCTATGAACCTATGAACCTATGAACCTTATGTGCGAGTGAGAGAAACTTTCTTTGAGAGATTAGATTACTTTTACGTGTGTGTGTGTGTGTGTGTGTGTGTGTGTGTGTGTGTGTGTGTGTGTGTGTGTGCAATAGTAGCATGTGTGTGTGCAATAGCAGCATGTGTGTGTGCAATAGAAGCATGCTTTAATGAGATAGATTACTTTAATGGCAGACATTATTTTACTTTTCCATCTGCTCTGCAGGCAGGCTTTGAATACTGTAACGCTTTATGTACGATGAATTCTGTTAATAAAGTTAGCAGTCTTCAGGCTTTGAATTCAAATTCTGTTATCTCTTAAGCTGTGTGTGCATTGAATTCTGTTAAGCAGCTTACTTTTCATATGTGCACAAGTCACCAGAGAGAGAAATTGCTTAATGTTAGCAGTCTGCAGGCATCTGTGTAATAGGCACATGAGAGAGAAATTACTTTACTTTTTAGCATTCTGCAGGAGTCTGTGCATGAGAGAGAGAAATTACTTTACTTAACATTAGCAGTCTGCAGGCATCTGTGCACAAGATAGAAATTACTTTACTTCAAGAGGTTCTTCGGTTCGATTCTCAGCTGGGGTGCCTTCTATGCGGAGTCAGTATGTCCTCCCTGTGGTCACATGGGTTTCCTCTGGGTGCTCCAGTTTCCTCCCACATCACAAAGACATGCAGTAGGTGGATTGGACACTCTAAATTGGCCCTAGGTGTGAGTATGTGTGTGTGTATGCCTTCTGTGGAAGGTTGGGCGGTGGACTGGCAACTCGACACCGTAAAACTCCACTGCCAATCATGAGCGGACAGATGATCTGCTGTGGTGACCCCTAACTGGGAAAAGCCGAAAGAAGAAGAAGAAGAATGTTAGCAGTTTGCGGCATACTTTATTCGAATTTTGTTAAGGTGTGTGTGTGGTCCGCGTGTTACAACTCCTTCAGATAAGATGTGTATTGTTTGTGGTATGTTACAAACTTGGACAGGTTATATAATTGTGTGTGTGTGCGTGCGTGTGTGTGTGTGTGTGTGTGTGTGTGTGTGTGTGTGTGTGTGTGTGTGTGTGTGTGTGTGTGTGTGTGTGTGTGTGTGTGTGTGTGTGTGTGTGTGTGTGTGTGCAGCTGCAGGAGAAACATTTACTGTGCTATTTTATTCTCTTAACGGCTGCTGCTTGAGGTTAACTGTATGATTCTCTCTTAACAGCTGCTGCAGGAGGTTAACTGTGTGGTTCTGTCTTAACGGCTGCTGCAGGAGGTTTCATAAGTTATTAGTGACAGTGAGTGTGCATTGGTGTGGTAACGTATAACAGCTTCGTAAATTAATGCTGATCTGCATTTGCGGTCATAGTTAAAACGCTGTGGATTTTGATTAAGTAAGAAATGGAAATGAATAAAAATAGTAAATGTAGTCCATTAATTTCAGTTTTGTAGCACTTTTAATATAATTTGGTGAATATTCTGAACATGCTTAAAGTTGATAAGGAAAGGTAAATACAATCTTTTATTGGTTTTTCTAACAATTAAGATGATGAAGAAATTATTGGTTCTCAAGTTTAGACAGAGTAAAGATATTTGATTTTGTGTACTAATTGGAGTTTTATAGCAGGTGCTAACATAGTAAAGTTAATATAAGAAACTTGGTGCTGTTAAAAATGCTTTCACTTTACATTGGAAGGATTTCATTTTTTTTTCAAATAGAAATTTTATTGATTTTAACATATACATATATAACAATATCACAATGAATTGCAGATTAATCATGAACAGATAAACAGAAGATATCCAAAACATAACATATAATATACAATATATACAAATGTGCTGTTAAGAACCGTAAAATCGCTGCAAAAACTCTAAATGCAAGTCTAGTTGGAAGAGATGTATGATATTCACACACATTGCATTACATCCTAATTGATATTCGGATAACAGGAGTAGGAGGAGAATTAAGTATCATTCACAATCTTGAGCCCTTTTCAAGTTGGGATAAAGGTAACAGGGAGGGACAAAAGGGTTAAAAAGGCCTGTAGGTGAGTAGGGGTAAGTGATATTGAAAACATATAGCTAAAAGTTGTTAACCATCAGTCAAAAGTTCAAAGATAAAGTTCCAAACTTTCTGGTAGAAGGTCTGTTTACGAGGGTTAGTTCGAAAAGGTTTTTGAGAAGTAATGTATTTGATGGCCAGCTCCTTAACCCCCCCCCCCACCCCCGGACATCTTGGAACGATCTATCCAGTGTTTAGTAATGTAAAATTTGACCAAAAAGCAAAGTGTAACTAGGATATGAAATTTAAATTTTGGTATATTAAGGCTTGTAACATATAATAATGCCATTTCCCAGGACAGGGTTGATTTATGGTAACCCATTTTGTCAAGCCTCACCTTGAGAGAGCACCAAATGCTATGGGAATATCTACAAAACCAAAATATATGGATAATATCTGCATAAGCATAAGAGCAGCAGGAACATGAAGTGGATACATTCGAATCAAGTTTGTTTAAGTGGACTGGAGTGAAATATAAGTTGTTGGTAACCATAAATTGTTTATAGGTAAGCTTTTTAAAAGGCGAGAACAGGAGGGTAGATTTAATAGCTAAAAGCTTCTGCTACGCTGACAGGTTAGTCCCTTGGTAATCCCAGTAATCTGCAAAGACAATTTTTCCCTGATATAGAATTGAAATAATGAGTTTATAAGACACAGACAACAGACTTTTCTTGCTGGCTAAACTTTGTAACAGGTTGGCCACCAAGTTACAGTCAGAGTCAGTGCTAGGATATCTACAAAGTAATGATGCAATAATTTCCCTTACTTGCCTCAAAATAATGATGTATTTTTTAGGTAAATTTAAGATGCTTCGAAGATCTGTTAGAGGTAGGTGACAATGCTTATGGATATCCCATAGATTTTATTCCCTGATTAGAGGGTAATCTAACAAACTGATCATATTGCAATTCAGGTTAAGATTCGGGTTAAGATGGATGGGCTGAAAAAGGAGAAGTGCATTTTCTAGATTAAGGGATTGAAATAACTCTTGAAAAGTTTTTATTATGGCTTTTAAGGAATGATGAATTTTTAGATTCTTGAGGGTTGATGTGCTTAAAAACGGGAGAGCTTTCGAATTGAAGTTATTATTTAGGGCGTGATTATACCACATTTTGACCCAGAGGGGAGTCCAAGTGACACAATTTGGGTGATAATTGGCGTTTGTAATTAACCTATTTTTTTTTTATTTTTGGAAGGATACGTCTTTGATAAGATACTCTTACAGATTTAGGGCACAATATGAATTTCGCAAGGGCTTTATGTACTCTGATAAAAAAGGAATTAGGAGTGGGGGAGAAAGATGCATTGAGATGATAGAGGAGCTTTGGTAGAATATTCATTTTAATAATAGAAGTTTTAGCTAACATAGGGAGTTTCAACTGTTGCCATCTAGACATAGCTTGTGATATAAACAGCCAAGCTTTTGATAAATTAGATTGTAAAATGGAAGAAGAGTGATCATAGGAAACTCCTAAATATTTAAGGGAGTATACAATGCGAAAAGATGAATCTAGAAAGAGATGATGTCTATGTGCTAAAGGGTTGATCGGGAAGATAAAGGACTTGTTTTGGTTAATTTGGTAACCTGAGATATAGGCAAAGGTGTTCAGGGAATCAACTAGTTTCTTGGTGTCACACACGGGGTGTTCAAAGTAGAGATTCATGTCATCCGCGAAGGCTGTCAAACTAGGACTAGTGTTGAGGATTCTGGGGATTGAGTGATAAGTTCTCTGCAATATATATAAGAAGAAGGGTTCTAGATATTGGTTAAAAAGAAGAGAGGATAAAGGACACCCCTGTCTAGTACCATTTGAAATTTTTATCGACTAAGAGTACTGCTTGTTTATATAAAGGCGTGTGTAAGAACTCTTATATAGAATTTTAGTAATGTTGATAAATTCAGGGAGAATGCCGAAGTAGGATATCACAGTACATTGGGAGGATTTCAGTTTGCTCAGTATCTATTGTGTTAATTTTCCAGTGGATATATTTAAACTGAAATATTAAAACTATCTTTTCATAGGACTTAATGTGATTGCTGATTCCCTGAGATACAGCCTGAAAGAAAATGTCCTTCGAAGTAAACATGATAGTTATATAAAAGTACATAAAGTATTCATGGAGTGTTAGAGAGACCTTGTAAGAATAAAACTAAATGGTTTAGAAGCATCATCTTGAAATATAAAATATTCACACTAGATCTAGGTAGAAAATGCTGACACACACACACACACACACACACACACACACACACACACAAATGGCTTGCTACAATTTTAGATGATAGATTTTTTTTTTTTTTTTTTGTCTTTAACTTGTTGGAGGAGAAGTGCTTTTCTTTATAGGACAGTCACCGCCGTCAGATGTCCTCCCATTCTGGTTTCTCACCACTGGTTAAGTATTGGTTTGGCCTATGAGCATGTGAAAAGCATATGTTCACAGCCTAATTATTGTGATTGTGCTGATACTGTTTCACAGCTATGGCGGGGATAGTGTTTACCTTTAAAAATTTTGATCACATCAATTAGAAATGGATATCAACAGTCACTGTTGGCTGCTGCAGTGATGGGATACTCTAGCAGACAGTGCAATTTCTTTTAACAGACCTGGTTAAAGACTGGATGTGAATCACTGTTCGTACACCGAGTTGCACCAACACCACATCCGCAGAACCAACAGGCCAGGTGAGATATAAATGAGTTTTGCTTGAATGCTCGCCATCCTCTTTAGTTATATACTGCTATAGTTTTAGATTACAGGGGAGAGTGCAGTACACAGGCACACCGTACCATTTTGCTACTTGTGATGGGGGAGCAGTGAGTTTGGCTGTTTCTGGATTTCAGGCTCATAGCTGCTGCTCTTTTATGTTTAGAGGGATATACAGTACAGTTCTCTCGGGTTGCCTTTTTAGCAGATTCTTCTTTTCTCTTATTAAAACAGACCTAGTGTTGTTTGGCAATGGCATTTGTTTTTGGATTTACTTTTTGGGACACACACACTAGGTGTCAAACTAAGCTTCTGATCATTCTTTATCATAAATCATGTTCATAAGGGAATTAAGGAGAAACTTATCAGAACCAAGCTTGGGGGAAATGTTTCAGTTTGGTGCTTGTGCATACTTATTCTGTCCACAGTCTAAGTTTGGAAGGGCAGTATTTAAAATGTGTCACTGTATTTCTGTGCTTTTGTTTGGTCCCCCGTTACTTGCAGATTTGTCTAGATTTCTTGCTCTAATAGATTGAGAGGTATAGCCATAATATTTGCAGTCATATAACTAAATAATTCTGTGGAGCTGTATCTGTGCCTTCTGTCTGCTGATTTTAATTTCAGTTTATCCATTACCGACTTTTGATGCAATGCATGATTTTGTGTCTCATATCTCACAGACTATCATGGGTTGCTGGGTGGTGATTAATAGCATATCATAGCATAATGAATAAGAAACTGAAATGTAATGTTAGCTTAAGTATATTCATGGAAAATAATAATGAATTACATATTACATCATCAAAAGAACATTTTTTGCAAGTATAAAGTAAAATATTTTAACCATCCAGTGAGCTTTGTAGCTGAAATTTTCAGTAAGCTGATGGTAATTGTTCCATATTTTACCCATAATATGTGTATGCTGTGGTTGCTAATAATATAATATTGCACCTGTGTTACAATACTGTGTAATGTCAGTTTGTGTAATGTATTGTGCACTTTTACCCAGTGTAGGGCTTGCTGTCCTAGATGTATTTTGTTAATAGTCCTAACTTAAGGTGCTTTGTCTTGTGAAATGTATATTTGTTGGCAGAGTGAGGACTGCAGTAAATCAGTAAGCAATGTAGTGACAGATGCTTTTAGTGTCAGGCTCAGACTTCATATGCTTCAGAAAATGTATTATACTGCAAAGTGTGTTATTGTACCAACTTCATAAAGGCAATATTTATTAAACTAAATTATCTCCCTCGCTTCTGGCCTCCACACACCCCACCCCTTTAATTTTTGGCTTTATCACTAACTGCCAAGTGCTGCCTGTTGAACTAAAAGATTGAGAGATATGTTGTCTACACTTTTTTTGTACTTGAAAGTAATTCACCAACTGATACACAGTGTAGTACTTGTTAGAAATAATTCATTTGATTGTTTTACATGTGTAGTAGTAGACTAGTGCAAGTTAATTTTATTTTCATATAAGAATTGCATTTTAGTTTTACACAAGTTCATAGTTTTATACAAGTTCGGATGTTAATAATATAAATAAAACAGTTTTGTTCCAGTTTATATTTTGTATTATTTAATAAAGAAGGCTGAAGTGCAGCCGGCCGTAGTTAATTTTATTTTTGAAAACAAAAATTGTATTTTAGTTTTGCACAAGTTCAGATATTAATATAAATAAAACACTATTGTTCTTCTAGTAAAAACTTGCTTGTTTTTTACTTGTTGACTGTTTGGTTTTGTGCAGCTTACCGTTGTAAGGTATTTACATTTTCACTATTGTTCTTCTACTTATATAGGTTCATACTAGGCTATCTGCCCTAGGGCATTTATAAGCCTAGCCAGAGTGTGTTTGTCTTTCGCCACCCATTTTAAATTAATTTTGCTATGCCCTTTTTTGAGGTTAGTATACTGTGCCTCTGTCTAACAGTGACACAGAAGTGATACCCGGGGTAAACCTACGATCTCCCATCCACTCATCAAGATTCCTCTTTTGAGGGACTCTGCCTAACCTGGACTGGGATTTTATTCCAGAGTGAAGGGAGCCTCTGGGTTATGAATCTGTCCCTCCAGCATGTCCTATTTATTTCAGTGCTGAGGTTCAAGTCTCGAGCGTAGCTCGATGGGATTTGGATTTTCTGAGGTGCAGCATGTCCATTAAT
The DNA here is from genome assembly GCF_019279795.1 of Protopterus annectens. Taxonomy (NCBI): domain Eukaryota; kingdom Metazoa; phylum Chordata; order Ceratodontiformes; family Protopteridae; genus Protopterus; species Protopterus annectens. Next base: position 542,248,380 of record NC_056732.1, on the reverse strand, counting down.
TCCAGGTTGGACATGGCTTTATACATCAGGCACAGATCGCCTCTGAGCAGGCGGTATGCCACTGAGTAGAGCTGGAGTTTCTTTAACCGGGCAGCATATGGCATCTGTTTGAGCCCTTTGATCCTCTTGGTGAGGTACTTTTGGGGTCTTTCCAGTTGCTGCAGGTGTCTGGTAAGGTACATCCCAAAAGGGCATTGTACTCAATTATGGGCCTGATGAGGGATGAGTAAAGAGGCACGATGACCTCCCCTGATCTAGATGTGAATCTCTTCATGATTAGGTGGGCTATATAAAATGATTTTCTAACCACTTTGGCCACATGGTTGTCAAATGAGAGATTGCTATCAACTTGGGTCCCCAGGTTCCTAATTACTTCTTCTGTACTTAATGGATTACCACCTATGTGGTAATATGTGGGCACTTTGTTTTTTCCAAAGGGGATGACTGTACACTTTTTGGCGTTTAGCTTGAGGCCATGGCTCTGGCACCAGTTGTCTATTTCTATGAGGCCCTTTTGGAGGATGCTTGTGCCGGCTGGAGAGTCGATTATGGCACCCAGTTTGCAGTCATCTGCGAACTTGGTCAGCCACAGTCCTTCCATGTTGGCCTGTACCTCCGAGAAATATATACCGAACAAAAGAGGTCCCAGGACTGAGCCTTGTGGGACGCCACTTGTAACTGGTTTGGAGTCTGACATGGCTCCAGCAATTCTAACCATGTGGGTTCTGTCCTTGAGCCAGTTTACAATACCATCTAGTGACATAGGGGTTTATATTTAAACTGGTGAGCTTATCTATAATGCCTGAGTGGGGTATTGTATTGAAGGCTTTTGCGAGGTCCAGGTAGGCTGTGTGGACCACCTTCCCCTTGTCAATGGCCTTGGTGACTGTTTCAAAGAAATCAACTAGGTTTAAAAGGCAAGATCTGCCCTTAACAAAGCCTAACTGGGTAGGATCCAGTGTCTGTATGTCCCTTTTGTGTTTCATGATCATGTTTTGGTTGTCTGTTCTTCAGTTTGTGTTTAAAAGTTGGTATCCCACAATTCCATTGGAGTGGGTGGGTTACATAATTATGTATGTATATTTTATGTTAATCAGCATACAGATTTGTTCCTATTTTTCATTAGCCTTTGTCCAGATATTTGATGTTTCCAAACTGAGAGGTATGCCCACCTCGCCACCTGTGAGGGGAAAACAAGAGATGCACTTTAAAACCTGTACATCATTGCTTAACAGTACACACACACACACACACACACACACACACACACACACACACACACACACACACTTACAGGTGAGGTTGCACACAAATATTACACACAGACCTCTCATTACCCATCTGTCAACATGCATAACATGGCACTCAACAGCATGCAGTGCAGCTATAGTCAATCCCTGTTACCAACATTATACATTTCTGTGATGCATGGGTTAAGTTAGTAGGTGATGACCCTTCCCCTGGAACACACTGCAGCCATGTACACAGTATTGCTGTGCACCTGTTCAGCACCCTGGCATGTACTGTGCACCATACCTCACATGTGTACATGCCATTGCTGAATGTGTATATGTGCATCAGTTATGTTTGCTCTTCTGTGCACAGCCCCTATGTGTTTGTCCAACACATACCTGGGATGATATGTGGACAGATGTCGTTAGTGAATGCCTGATGTCTGATTTGCAGATCTCATCATCAGCGGTGCATGTATGGCCAATAAAATACAATTACGCTGACAACCTTTAAATCTTACTGGGGTTATGAGGAGTGTACACACCCTTATTGACATGGCACCCTCATCCCTGATATGCCATGGGGCCACATTATTGCATATGTTAACATTACGTGAACCTGATATGTGACATATGACCTGAGCAATCAAATGCAGTATCAAACAAATGTGTTAGTTGTGCAGATGATGATTGGGATGCATACAATTTGTAGGTGCATAAGTGTGCACACCCTTAACATGATGGTTTGTTGCACCAATAGTTAAGAGTACTACAGCAGTCACTATTCCTGGAAGGGGTACACTATCACGGGCCATCTGCATTTGCCAGTATTTGGTCACTCTGCCCTAAAAATGTCCCCCAACTCTGCATGATCGCAAGGTCAACTCGTGCACAACCCTTGGAGGTCACAAAGTGACATCACTATTGCTGTGGAGTCAGGAGTTATGTCTGCCACAATTCATTACCATGACTGTGTGCAGGTACAGCCATTCTTAGCTTGCTTTGGATGTCTGCTTCAGTTCACTGTGGTGTTTCAGGATGACACCCCCTCCCCATCCTCAGCATTTTTTCAGATGCTTGACAACAATTGGGTACACGTGTGTCATTTTGCAGTGTCCCAAATTCAGAACACCATGTGTACTGGCCTAGTCCCTGCTAATGAATGGCAAACATACAGGTGTACACTGGCACCAGCAAGGTACAGATAGGGATGGAGGGCCTGAGGTGGGGTGAGGTGTTGCTTGTGCAGCACATGTATCTTAACTGATACTGTCTGTAGGTTTCCAACTTGGTCTTGGTATACCATTACACATTGCAACACATGCCTTTGGGAGACTTTTGATGTTATGCATATGTTAACTGTATAGAGCACTGGCTGATGTTTCCTGTGGAACAACTGTCCCATCTGATTACCCTAACTCATGGGCCACACTTATGCAGAGTCCAGGTGATTGTAGACACAGGTACTGCAGAGCTAGCACTTGCAAGACATTCCTGAAACTCCCTCAGTGTTGTGGCATGTTATTAGGCAGCCTGCATGACCAGTTTGCACCATGCATCATTATCTGTTTTGCATGGCCATCTGTTTATTTTCTACATTAATCTTGTCCCATACATCCTCACCACATACATGAATGTCTGCACTGTTTGCCATGGTATATGCAATGGTGAGGTAAGGCTACATGTCCCACTCCTGCATGCTACCTATTGGGTATGGGATCCATTGCATGGCTTGTAAGATGTGTGCAAGCTATGGCTGCCTCTGTTGCAGGTAAGTGAACACATTTGATGGACAAACGTCTTGGACAGCAGACCATTTCTTGGTGTAACATTGAGGACCTGTACTTGCTGGAAGGTCCATATTCATGAAGAGTGAATGCTGTCAGTACCTCAAAAGCTGCTTCCACAATATGTTATTTGGAGTGTATGCACACATATCCTTCCAGTGTTTAAGGTATGTATTCCCCATATTTGCTGTCCTAACATAGGATTCCATATTACACATTCATTGCTCATGTTAGGAACACATTATAGGTTGTAAGGGTTGTGGAATGCGGCATTGTGATATGCCGTTGTGTAGATCTGTAACAGTTGCCATTGTAATAGTGGTATATACACTGTTGTAGCAAGGTATAAGGGTGATGTTTCAGACATGTTCCTACTGCAGGCCATTTGTCCCACCATTATGTTCATCTCTGTGCACACATTTTGCAATGACAGGTTGTTAGTTATATTGCGGGATGCTTACATACCCTTCAGATATGCCTGCATGGTGACCACTGTGATGCAGTGCAGTTAACAGCAACAATAAGTGAACATGCACAGCATGCATTATGGGTGTGTGTGTTAAATGTGTGCATGGCAAATACCATAGTCATAACATGGTCGGTGTATTGGCAAACCTGAACAAACACCATACTCACCAGCTACAGGCTGCTGCCCCAGAGGTATAACAGAGGGAGCTACATAGTTGTGTGAGAGATGTGATGTCAGTAGCCACACCTGTGGCATTGGCACAGGGTGGGAGCAGCATTACAGTACATCAACAGTACAAACCCACAATACTACTGATTATGCACATCTGTTTATTACTACAACAAAGCAAAAGACCATATATATTGTATCTCACATATGCATGTTTAAACTCTACAGATACAGATGGATAAGCAACAGTGGTCTACTAATGTGCCCTGTGGCCTTACCTGCACACTCCTTGTCCATTGTGTGAGTAGCCCCCACCTCCACAATGCTTTCCGTAGGGTCTTGTGTTTGCGGGTGGGCAGGTGCCCCGAGGCTGGTGAGGAACTCCTCAGCATGTGTAAGGAAGGGCTGGATGGCATGCCCCCCCATGGCTATCTGGTCCCTCCTAACCGCAGCAGCACGCCGACGGGCATGGTGGAGTACGTCAGTGCACCAATGACAGACCTGCTCATAACTACAGTTATGCAGGCCAACATAGTTTACCCTGTGGATGAGCTCATTCCACAGGGCAGTCCTCTCCTGCAGATCATGGGCTATATGGCCAAACAGGGTGTGGTAGTGCTGCACCAGGAGGTGTATAATAACCTCATTCTCCTGCAGGGGATAGACTGGCAAGTACTCCTGTGACATGGAGCCTGAAAGACATAAAGAGGAAAAAAGGTCTGAGGACCTCATACTGCAAGGATATAACAGTTGTTAATACACATCTCTGTCTCCTGCCCTCCATATCTGCAACAATAATCTGAACACACAACTCAATGGGTATGTTTACAGCAAATCTACTGTTGGGACATATATCGTATTGTACAACAATTTGTACAATGTGTTTCTAGTCATGTTCCATGCTGAAACACTATCATTGGTGGCTTGTTGCAAACAATGTCACTTGCATGCCATTGTAAGGGCCACTAAGGATTCATATATGCATGTGTTCTGTTTGCTATGTGACTGCTCCAAATCTGTTGTTTTGTGTTAATGGGGATATCTATGGATGCTGTTAGACATAATCCTGGAATGTGTGGACTATTACTACCCACATATGTTCTATAACTGTGACATAATAGCATGTTTGGGAAGATAGTTCCCAGTAAAACCACGTCCCTCACCTCATCTGGCCATGTTACCATGCCACAGCGCATCTGGGAACCACCCCAGGACCTCATCATCTGCTGTTCCTGCACTACCTTCAGGTGGAACTACCTCAGGGGATGGTGTTCATCCCCCCAGGGGCACACACACAGAAAGGATCCCGTCACCTGAAGTCAGGTCCAGGGTCTGGTGCATACAGAGCTCCACAGAGACTTGGGGGATGTGCTACACCACCTTGAGGCCCTCAGTACACAATCACAGTGTCCGCATGTTCCTCCTGCTCAGCCCCCAGCCCAGACACCTTCAAGGCCATGAAGGTGCAGTTGTAACTGCCCATGGGTGGGGACCTTGGTCCCATTGTTTCCATATGGGGGTTCATGGGCTTCCACATTCCAAACACCACTCCCCATCCAAGGTGTTTACCCACCACATGTGTCATATACCACCCCTGTATGCTGTCTTGTCTGTCTTCCAACTCAACCTACCTCCCTAAATATACCTACTATCCTTCCCCAACATACCAATCTCACCTTAACAAACTAGGGCAATGTGTTCCCAACATAGATTTCACACCAGAAATAACTGTCCATTTTGCACCCGCTTACTACTGTATATATATTCAACAGTAGGGGAAATGTATTTATATATATATATATATATATATATATATATATATATATATATATATATATATGTATATATATATTGTTTGTGTCTTTCGGCTTTTCGGTTAGAATCGCCACAGCGGAACTCCGGTCCGCTAATGATTGGCAGTAGATTTTTACGTGCTGGCTTGCCAGGCCTAATGCACAACCTTCGACGAAGGAACGCCCATTCATGCATGTCGCCACACAGAAGACACTCTAACTGAGAATCAAATGGGCAACATCTAACTGTGAGGTGACAATGCTACCGCAGCACCACCACCACATATATACACATACATACATACATACATACACACACACACACACATATATATGTGTGTATGTATATGTGTATATATATATATATATATATATATATATATATATATATATATATATATAGATATATATTTTAGATTATATATTTTAGATTATATATTTTATATATATATATATATATATATATATATATGTATATAGAGAGAGATATCTGTGTCTGTATATTTGTAATCATACATGAGTATATATATATATATATATATATATATATATATATATATATATATATATACACACATATATATATATATATATATATATATATATATATATATATATATATATATATATATATATATATATATATGTATATGTATATATATATATATATATATATATATATATCTACACACACACACACACACACACATATATATATATATATATATGTATACATACACATATATATATATATACCTATAAAAAATATAAATAAATATATATATATATATATATATATATATATATATATATATAGATATATATATATATATATATATATATGGGGTGCATTCAAACATCAGGTCCACACTCTCTAAGTCTCCTTCCTCTACAGCTGCACTGTTCTTCCTTGCTACAAAATAGACAGGTGTCACATGTGGACACAGCCTAACATTAGGGGGGTATATATAGGGACAGATTGCAGGTAAGCCTATTACAAACCTATGACGTTTGTGCATAATACATTTCACATTAACATGACTGTCCTGCAGGTGATGGGGTCTGAAACTCGTGTCTAATATAACTTCATTACTTCCACCACCAGCTATTTGCCACACTAATATACATGTCTTGAGGTACAGAACACACACTATGATGGCTTACATCTTGTCATTTAGTGCTGATCTGCACAGTTGACAGGTATGGCCCACTGCCCACAGGGCCAGATGCAATGTCCATAGCAGTTGTTCAGCAGGACATCATTACAACAACTCCTGATGGCACATATAAATCTTTCCACATCATCTAACCCATTATTATAGACCAAGTACTACATTCAATTACTTGCATATATGTTTCAAGTACCTGTACAGTTTTATGTGTCCCCTATGTTATATAGGTTTGGTTTGTAGCTTTAGTTGTTTTTAATATTTTATTTATTTTTTCCTGTTGTTTCTCTCTCTCTCTTTTTACACATCCAGATACAGGACATTATTATAGGTTTCATGTGTCAGCAGACTGTGATACTGACCACGTGGTATATTTAGCCATCTGTCAGATATGCCAATCTTTTTACGTCGGTAAAACTGACAGAGCATTCCGAACCAGAATCAGAGAACATCTTTATGCAATTAGGATAGGTAGCACAACCAATGCTTTGGCCAAACATATTATGGCACAAGGACAGGAGCATATCTTTCGATTTATGGTTATAGATCATATCACTCCAATAATGAGAGAGGATAACATATGAAATAATACCGAAAAGAAGGAAATTAATTGGATTATGAGAATGAGGGCAGATAAAGGTAAAGGGCTAAATGAGAAAGCCTCAATTAAACCAGTATTAAAAGCCAGACACTTAGTTGTAAGGTAGCCTCATCATATAGGAAGGGTAGCTTATGAATTTCATCTATGCATTTGCTGATATATACATATCCTAAAATGATTCTAAATTTGACTATTTGAAAGTGGCATTAGATAGGAAAATACACATATATATATATATATATACTACCTAGTTTTTAATTTGACCTTGCAAGTTCTAATGCTACACAGAAATGGAAGGATCCAGTATAGCTCTAGATTTGAATGGTGGTATACATCATATAAACTGCTAGCTTAGATGAGAAGGTTTAGTAGATGTGATTTTTTGAAGATGGTCATCTAAATACTATGTGCCTTGTTCATATTTAATAACATACTAGATGTACATCATTATGTATTCGTACGATCCTATGGTGTAGGATCATATAAACAGCTTAAGTAATGTTGGACAGGTCTATGACTTTGTAATGCTTTTATATTGGAGTAGTACTACAATTTAGGAAGGAATATACATATTCCATATTTATTGAATTTCAAATCTAGAAGCGGACATTATTGTACAGCATTAGGTGTTTTTTTACATCTTCCTACAATATATGTTTATGTCTGATCATGCCCGCTATATGGAGTAAGGTTATCACTACACCCCTCACATTCATTAGATAGATCGTTAAAGATTTGGAAGTTATGTGAGGGAGTGCATAGTGGGCTATATGTTTACACATATGCCTTTGTATTGGAATAGTAATATATTTTAGGAAGAAATATATATATTCCTTATTTACTGAATTCCAAACCATGAAGTACACATTATTGTACAGCATTAGGTTTTTTACATCTTCTTACAATATACTTTTATGTTCTATTATGCCTGCTATATAGAGTAAGGTTATCAAGACACCCATCCCATATATTAGATAGATCGCTAAAGACTGGGAAGCTATGTGAGAGAGTGCATAGTGGGTTATGAGCATACTGAACATAAATCTGTTGTACACAATTTTACATTACAACATTCATTACATCGTTATATAATCTCTGACTAGAAAGTGTTACTAACATTATTAGCAAAACATCTTAATGATACACAAAAATTCTATATATGTATATTATATAGATATCTAGTGATGTACTAATTACAAATTTATGCTTACTTGCACGCTTTTATGGTGCAAAATTTTATGAAATGTCCAAGTATTACTGTCTGCCTGTATTTTGTTTATATTTTACTTTTGTGTTAGCGCAACAATACAGATTAGACAGGCATGTGCATATCTTTTGCATTTCTGGCTGGTAGGCGAATATTGTTATGTAGCGGCATGCTAATTTATTGCTTTAGATTGCAGTCTACATTTAGATGTTTTATGTTTTGCAGAGCATCATGATCGAGATATTTATAAATGAGTCACATCACCTCTCAAAATTAGGACGACATATAATTGAGTGGTTAGTAAGCTAGATATACGCAGACACGTTGTATATAAAAATTTTCTGTAAAAAATTTTTTGTAAGTATCACAGACAGTATAATATATAGATACATTTGTACTAATTATTTTAGTATTATCTACAAACTGACTAAGCATACACCCAAGTAATGAGACAGTCAATTTGCAATATAGAAATGACATTATTTGTGGTAGCAGCTTTTATATATATATATCGAATGTCTAATTTTAAGTGAAAGAAAGGAAGTTTTAGCAATATTGTCAGCTTTAGAATGTATCTTTAAATGTTTAATTGATTAATGGGCTCTAACACGTGATGATTATATAAAAAGGAAGCTATGAAAATCTTTTGAATTTTAACGGTCTGAAGAAGCTCTATGTGAAAGCGCTTACTTGATGCATGCAAAATAAATCCTGATTTTATTTTATACAAATGGAGTACATCACCTTTTGTAGATAGTCATTTATTCTGGATTTGCTACTGTGCTGTGGTTGCCTTAGGGTTGCCACCTTTCTACTGTGCCATTTCCTGACAAACAAGCCCCGCCCCATGCACAATCAAGCCACACCCATTCCTTTTAATAGCCACACCCCTTTACTCCACCCTTCAGCATAATTACGGTGATGACAGACTAGAAAGACAGATCTACAGTCCAAGCATCTTATACAAATCATGTAATCATATATTCACTGTAACATCAAATGAGCTAAGCTTTGGTATAGACGGTATACCCTAGAAAACACAGATAAAAGGTAAACAGTTGTGATGACAAACTAGACAAAAAAGCTACATTTAAGCCTCACTATACTACGAAGACTGTACACCCTAGAAAGACACCCTAGGAAGAAACACAGGTCAAGGTAAACATCACGGTGATGACAGACTAGAAAGACAGATCTACAGTCCAAGCATCTTATACAAATCATGAAGTCATTATACATTCACTGCAACCAAGTCCAAAACCAGATTAGAAACTGTTCTAGTTAATCACCACATGTTGAACATCTAGATAGTTACACACATCTTGTCACCATCAATGAATGAGATAGTGCCAGCACAGCTAGTGAATTAATATAAATTTAATATTTAAAAAATTCACTAGTAGCTGTGCTGGCAATATTTCATTCCCCTTGTCACACTAATCTTTGAAAATCTACCTTAATTCCAAAGAATCCATTAAAAAAAAATCCACTTACCTCCAGAAAAATCAGCAGCAGGGCTACTAAAACAAGCTCTCAGCAGCAGAACAGAACAGGCAGCTAAAGGGCCAGCAAGCAGGGGAACACACCACCACCCAGTCCACAGCACTTCTCCTCCAGCAAGGCAAGCAGGAGGGCTAAGGCAATCCTTCCAGGCAGCAGGGCTTCCAGGCAGGGCTTCCAGGCAGCAGGCAGGGCTTCCAGGCAGGCAGGGCTTCCAGGCAGGGCTCCCAGGCAGGCAGGGCTCCCAGGCAGGCAGGGCTTCCAGGCAGGCAGGGCTTCCAGGCAGGGCTTCCAGGCAGGGCTTCCAGGCAGCAGGCAATCCACTGACGACGATGTCCAAGGCTCCAAGCAAGAATTTCAGATCTTAAGCAGCACCCTTTGTACTACAAAAGTAAAAGGTAAACTTATGCTGAAGCACCGCTTTATATTCTTAAATTTTCGCGGGCTTTGCAGGGCTTTTACTACTAACTCTACGTGTTGATTGGCTGCTTGCTGCACGAGCCTCGTCTGCAGCAAGCAGCCAATCAACGAGAGTCCAAGACGGGTCACGGGAATGTTTTTTTTTTTTTGGGCAGGCCGAAGCCTGACGCCCGACACGACCTCGATTAGACCGGAGAACCGGAGTGCCCTACTGATTTCCGGGCACTCCGGAAAAAAAACGGAGGGGTGGCAACGCTAGGTTGCCTCTTAGCTGTTATACTTGGACTTTTTCATTTTGTTATATGCATTGTATACCCTAGTTTTACAGGATTTGTGTGTACATGCTACTTTAGCATGGAATGCAGTCTGCCTGCATAGCTCTCAACTGTGGGTCTATCCACATGATGGCCAGAGGATTGGCTGTTATGTTTTGTCTCTTCACCACACAGGTCTTGTCTCTGATATATCAGTGGCATTCTGTCTGTTGAGTGCTATCAGTACATGGCTACATCCATTTGTGTTTCTGACTTCATATTCCTGAGTAAGGGTATGTTGCAACCAATTCTGTAACACCAGCAACTTTCACAGTGTATAACAGCAATATTGCAAATATGGCCCTGTATTCCAGCCTCTGTCCTCCACCTATATACCAGGCTTTGTCCATATGTCATGCAGTAAGAGGTTGTTAAGTAGTGGCCTATCATTATGTAGTGCTGGCATTCCTGCCACCATTCCAATGATGCTGTGGACTCCCACACATATTGTGGGGTAGGGTCCATATATATGTGGGCTACAGCTGGACAAAACATGTGTGACCTTGTACAGTCCAGAGGTCAGTGTATGCAACACTGTTATATGCCATTGTAAGTCATTCTATGAGGGAGGGGTATACACCATTTATAGCCTAGGCTGTTACAAAATGTGAGGGATATCAGTAGTAAGACACATAAAGGTATATGGCTGTACATTTTCATACATTTCACCATGGGAACAGTGGTGGGTTAGTGCTTACTGTCTTACAGACAGTTCTGTTTGTCAGTGTGATAGTGGTGTTTTAAGTTAAGCATTATGTAACAGATACATTTTCATTGTAACAATTTAATTCTTTTCCCCCTAGGGGTTGAGTACAGAGTGTAATTGGAGGCTGCTGAACTACATCTGTATTAATTAGTGTTGATGGATTCTTATCTTCCAGGCCAGTGTTTCTTTACTGTTGTACTAGTTGAAGGCCCTGGCCTGGGCATACTGTATAAAGTGTTTTGCTTGAGAGTTGCATTACTCAGTTATTATGTATTTCAAAAACCTAACTGCTATTTGAAATGGCACACAGAACTGAAATAGTACACAAATAAACTTTTCTATGTAAGGAAACCTGTGTGTGGTGACATATCCTTTGACTTCTCTGTGGGTATATGATTCATGCAATAATTATCTTTGTGTGAAAGAATCAAACACGGGCCATTTTAAAAGGTGGCAACTGTAGGAATACTGGCTGTTCAATATGCTGTGCACCCTCTAAATATATATCTTCTTATACATATCTATACATAGTAATATATATATATATATATATATATATATATATATATATATGTGTGTGTGTGTATGAATGTGTATATACATATATCTATCTATCTATATATATATATATATATATATATATATATATATACATATACATACATATATGTGTGTGTGTGTATGTATTATTGGAATGTTTACTGCTTCCACATTGTAAATTCCCTATGGTAGACTGTTCTGCATGATATGTTATTGATATCATCCTGACATCGTACAACTGAGTTGTATTACTGTTAACTTGTTATGGCTATGTTGAGTAGAGTCCTGGGTATGAGACTTGCAAATGTTAGTATTGTGTTGCAAGGCAGATCTGTTCAGCTGTGGAGGAGGGGATGATATCAATAATTACAGGAGGTACTTAATTTTGGCCCCTTCACCCCATTAATGGTGCCTTTGGCCATATATTTATTTTTTGTCTTCTTTTATATAGCGAAATATATATATATATATATATATATATATATATATATATATATATATATATATATATATACACACACACATATATATGGATGTGTGTATATATGCATATGTATGTATATACATATATATATATATATATGTATATACGTGTTTGTGTGCATGTATATACATATATATATATATATATCTTTTGACATATATATATATATATTTATATATACATACATATATATGTAGATGGATCTAGGATGTTTGCTCAACTGAGCAAATGACCGAAATCCAAACGGACGGGCATACTTACGCAAAAGTGCTTTTCACCGAAGAAGCACTTTCGCGTAAGTATCACTGTTGTCGAGGCTGTACTATGGTGCGGGTAAGGAAAATTTCCCTTTTCCCCTACTGTAGTGCGGTCTCGGAGGGAGAATATTAAAGTAGGGGGTGTGTAATGTAAATGTATTGTTTTTTTTTTTAATTTGTCACACACTTTAACGAAGGCGCTTTTTCAATAAAAGCGCTTTCGTTAAATTGTGTTCAGGTTTTATGGATTCGGACGTTTGCTCAGTCGAGCAAACATCCAAGATCCATGTAGATATATATATATATATATATATATATATATATATATATATATATATATATATATATATATATATATATATATATATATATATACATATATATATATATATATATATATATATATATATATATATATATATATATATATATATATACATACAGACATGTACATATATAAATACATTTCCCCTACTGTTGAATGACTGTGCTGGATGATATGTTTGAGAAAACATCAGATTTTTTTACATCTGACATGGCTTAGTGGCAAGGTCCTGGGTTTGAGAATTGCAAGGGCTGATTATTTTGTTGCTGAGCAGAACAGGGTCTGTTGGAAACAGAATGATTAAGGCACTTTAAAGCAGTTGTAAGCAGGTTTGCACAGAGCTTAGTGACGCTTACGTGAGCTTAGTTTTGCTTACGGCCACTTACGGTCGCTTAAATCCACGCTAATTTCAAATAAAGAAAAGAAAAAAAGCGAGATAGGGAAGTGGTGAAATTGGAGCAAGCAGGGGGACAGACAAGAGGAGAAACAAATTGGGATGTGCAGGATGGGTTTAGAAAGTATCATAGCTCTGCATTTCTTTGGCAGCAACAGTTGCTTTCATTGTGGGCAATTTAGAATTTGGAGCCTCACACCTTACAGGGAGGTGTGTGGGCATCATACAATACAGATGATTGGTAGAGTTAGATTGTGTGCTGGGTACATTTCTCTGGGAGAAATGCAGAGCTATGTATGGGACGTGCTTTTTTGTGGGACAGATGCCCTTTTTTTTGTTTAAGGTGAGAGTGGGATGTTAATGAAGAATTATTGTAAGTGTGGTGAGGGAGGTTTGGTAGGAGAGGTTACATTTGCTGAAAGAAAAGACCAACAAGACAGCAGATGGGGGTGGTGTATGACACATGGGGGGATAAACACCTTGATGGGGAGGGTAGTTGGGAAACTGAGGCTCATGAGCCCCCAGATGGTAGTAGTGGCACTGATGTCCCCACCCGATGGCAGTCACCACTACTACTTCACTGCCCAGAAAGAGGCTGTGCTGGATGCTGAGCTGGAGGGGCCACCTGCCCCTCTAGCTGTGACAGCCTGCCCTCCACATGGCACAGGCAGTCATCCAGCTCTGTCTGGAGGACACTGCACACCATGCCACAGATCTTGTCCCGGGTGACAACGTCCTCAACGTGCTCACTTGCTGGGGGGGACAAGCCCCATCCCCTGCAGCGGTTCCACCCAAGGGTGGTGCAGGACCAGCAGATGAGGGAGTTCTGGCTTGGGCCCTAGACGTGCTGGGACTTGGTGCCTCTGCCAGGTGGGGTGGGAGAGGTGGATCTGCTGGGATCTGCCTTCCCATATGTCCTATGGTGTGGAAATAAAAAATGAATATCGGTTAGTCATGCACAAGACATTACAACATTAGTCAAAGTAGCATGCATGGATATTCCCATTAACACAATACAGTGCAATTATAACAGTGCCATTGCAAACAGAACCCATGCATATATGGAATGGCATTCAGGGCTGCAACAGCATGCCAATTAGTTGTATGTCAGGCAGGCAATAAGATGATTATTCAACAGGGGATATTAGTATGCATACAGTTTAAACAATGATAAACCAAATGGAATAACGGTCCCAACAGTAGAGGTTTATTTAGGAACATACCCATGTTGGTTTCAGTGTGATGGTTGGATCAGTTGAGTGGTGGGGAAAGGGAACAGATTCAATTGACAACTGCTATCAAGTATATTTGTCAGTACACTGCTATTCATTACTCTACATTCTGACCACACTTACACTCTACCTGGGCCATGGGGCTGCTACAGCACACCAACAGCTGTAGATATCAACAGAGCAATTGTACCCTGATTTTAGTTATACACATCATGCCTGTTTCTATACCAATTTCTTTACTTGTGGGCCTGTGCAATGAACTGTGTGCACATTCCATTGCTGTTTCTACACATATTTCATATTCACATACTAGTTGCAGGCCCTGGAGTGTGTGTTGTGTCTTTCACATACATCTACTGGGACATTCTGTGTGTGCAGTTTTCTTGTCAATTGGGGAAACTATCCATGACAGTGTGGCACTTGAGGGGCTTGTGTGGGCCAGACTGCAGAGACTGCAGCATCCTTTATAAATGCATTCTATGAACACCTTCAGGAATGCATGGATCATACGATCCCAAATAAAATCAAGATCCAGTCCTCCAAAGGCAGACATCCTGTCTGGTGGACCCCAGCCATAAACAAACTATACAATAGAAGGAGGAAGCTACTAAATAATAGAGCAAAATCCCAAAAAGGGAAGGCATCACTGATCAGTATTAGCAAAAAACTATGGGCACTCATAAAATTGTCTAAGGCCAGCTTCGAGAGAAAAATTGCACAGGACACTAAGGATAATCACAAGGCTTTCTTTAGTTATGTTAGGAACCTGGGTGGTAATCCCAGATATACTCAGAATTAGTCCAAAATGACAAAAAATACACCAAACCCACAGACATTGCCAACATCCTAGCTGACAGCTCCAGCGCAAACCCCCCACAAAGAGGGCAAATATCTATCCCAGCAGAGTGCTGCCCCCCCTGACATCTCAGATGCTAAGGTAAGAGCCGCCCTCTCCAAAGCAAAAAACACAGCATCAATGGGACCAGACAGTGTCCTGTGCTGCGTCCTACATGAACTCCAAGAAGAACTAAACCCAAACATAAAACTACTGTTCAATCTCAGCCTTACTACAGGATATGTGCCCAATGAGTGGCGTACAGCAACAGTGGTCCCTCTCCATAAAGGTGGTGCCTCAACAGATCCTGGAAACTATCGCCCCATAAGCCTGACTAGCTTGGTCTGCAAAGCTATGGAAAAGATCATCATGGACCTCATAAATAAAGATATTGGGGACCTACAGACACTGGATCCTACCCAGTTCGCCTTTGTTAAATGCAGATCCTGCCTCTTAAACCTGGTTGATTTCTTTGAAACAGTCACCAAGGCCATTGATGAGGGGAAGGTGGTCCACACAGCCTACCTGGACCTCGCAAAAGCCTTCGATACAATACCCACTTGGGCATTATAGATAAGCTCACCAGCTTAAATATAAACCCCTATGTCACTAGATGGATTGCAAACTGGCTCAAGGACAGAACCCACATGTTTAGAATTGCTGGAGCCATGTCAGACTCCAAACCAGTTACAAGTGGTGTCCCACAAGGCTCAGTCCTGGGACCTCTCTTGTTCGGTATATATTTCTCGGAGGTACAGGCCAACATGGAAGGACTGTGGCTGACCAAGTTCGCAGATGATTGCAAACTGGGTGCCATAATCGACTCTCCAGCCGACACAAGCATCCTCCAAAAGGGCCTCATAGAAACAGAGAACTGGTGCCAGAGCTATGGCCTCAAGCTAAATGCCAAAAAGTGTATAGTCATCCCTTTGGCAAAAACAAAGTGCCCACAAATTACCACATAGGTGGTAATCCATTAAGTACAGAAGAAGTAATTAGGGACCTGGGGACCCAAGTTGATAGCAATCTCTCATTTGACAACCACGTGGCCAAAGTGGTTAGAAAAACATTTTATATAGCCCACCTAATCATGAAGGGATTCACATCTAGATCAGGGGAGGTCATCGTGCCTCTTTACTCATCCCTCATCAGGCCCATAATTGAGAACAATGCCCCCTTTGGGATGTACCTTACCAGACACCTGCAGCAACTGGAAAGACCCCAAAAGTACCTCACCAAGAGGATCAAAGGGCTCAAACAGATGCCATATGCTGCCCGGTTAAAGAAACTCCAGCTCTGCTCAGTGGCATACTGCCTGTTCAGAGGCGATCTGTGCCTGACGTATAAAGCCATGTCCAACCCGGAATTAATGGACATGCTGCACCTCATAAAATCCAAATCCCATTGAGCTATGTGCTCGAGAGACTTGAACCTCAGCACTGAAATAAATAGGACATGCTGGAGGGACAGATTCATAACCCAGAGGCTCCCTTCACTCTGGAATAAAATCCCAGTCCAGGTTAGGCAGAGTCCCTCATTGACTCTCTTCAAGTGGAATCTTGATGAGTGGATGGAAGATTGTAGGTTTACCCCGGGTATCACTTCTGTGTCACTGTTAGACAGAGGCACAGTATACTAACCTCAAAAAAGGGCATAGCAAAATAAATTTAAAATGGGTGGTGAAAGCCAAACACATTCTGACTAGGCTTATAAATGCCCTAGGGCAGATAGCCTAGTATGAACCTATGAACCTATGAACCTATGGATGTCTAGCTTGCATCTATCTGTAGGACTGGGACTGATCAACACAGCAAATGTACACCTTTCATTTCTATTCAGATTGCTTTACCTGTGTGCCCTGTATGGAAAATGCATGTGTTGCAGTACATTATTTTTTCTATTCAGATTGCATTTTAAAACTGTAGAACCAGACTGAGATGTTAGTGGTGGTCCCTGGATCCGAACCGTGCTGTGTGTGCAAAATTGAACTACCAGCCTAGTCTTTATCAGACTGAGTTACTGGGAAAGTGTTTTGTGTTGCTTGTGACATTTCTATCTAGTACATATTTTTGTGCACAGTACTTTTATTATCACATGTTGCATTATTTGTTTTTCATTTTCAGTGCAACTTATGCATACACAACAGATATTGGTGTCACTGTTTGTGAAACGTGCACATTAGCTGGATTGCACATTTGACTGTTTTACAATTACATACTGAAATTAAGATTCCTGAGTACACAGTGTAGGTTATATGTCTGCACCTGTTTGCCGTATACATTTCTCAGTACATTCACAGCTATATATGGCTGAAATTGAAAGATTAACACAGGACAATGCTGGCAGACAAACAAGTAAAACACATTCTGATGGGAATATGTACTGTTGCTTTTTTGCAGTTATTTGACATGCCCATTCTAAAGTATGCAGGCTAGCAGTGCTAAATCAGTTCACTTCAGTTAATGCATTCTGCAGGACATGCACATTTCTATTTATCAGGTACAAGTGAGATCACAGACACCGGTGTTTGGGATCACCTTTATTAGTTTTGACATACATATCTGTGTACAACTCAGAACTCCACAATTACTATTCCTGCATGATCTACACAAGGGAATGGTTTTCATTTCTAACTGTAACAGTAGACCTGACATGGCATTTTCTTAGCAGGTTCACTCAAACACACTCATACATATTCTAATATTCCTCTCCTGCATATTGTACCTTGTTTGCTACTGATATCTGTCTTACACAGCAGATGGGAATACTCCATTGTAACACTGGCAGCCTGACACAGGCATTTATTCCTGGCTTTTACAGCACAATTATTTATACAGGCAGTACTACCATTACTATAATTTTGATTTCTTACTGCTAATAGTAGGGGATATTCTGTACTCACCATACTGCCAGTGCAGCTGGGCCAGTCACTGTGCACATTCTGGGACCTCTCCGCAGCAACTGCATGAAGAGACATCACACATTTATCACACCTGCACAGTCACACGTTGAACTTTTTCCATACTTAGAGATACATAAGACTGCATACTTACAGGCAGTTGGGACATATCCTGCACTCAGGCTTCTCAGATCCACTGGTTCAAGACTGCACCTCTCCTCCGCTTTAGATCATTATGGTGATAACCTACCTGCTCACCAGTCTGGGGTATGCCAGTGGCACAGGTGAGATCATGTGCAAGCTGGTCCCAGGCCTCCGCTTTGTACTGTGAGCCCTGGTACTGGCCCTGCAGCAGCCTGCCATCATGGTTTTTAACTAGCAGCCCCACCATAACCCTGGACTCCTGGATGCCCTAACGCTGCACTCTGAAGTGCATGCCTTCTCTGATACCAGCCATTTTGATCCTGCTGTGTGCAATCCCAAATGGTTATGGCTATATTCCCACCTGTGTGGTTTAAATAGGGCATTTTTCCCATACTTTTTCATTATTGGCCGGTTTTAGTATGCTGCACTATGCTTAGCTCCATGTAAATCTGCATAGCAATGCTTACATCAGCTAAGCAGAGCTGAATGTAGGCAAGCAATGCTTACACTAGCAAAGCATTGCTTAAATCTTTTTTTTCATTAAAGTTATAAATTGTTTTTTTACATTTATATTTTACATATTCCCACCCCTACTGTGCTATACGTGAGACATATGATTGACATCTATCATTCACATTTCTAAAAATGTATTAAATAATTTGCCAGATGGGAGATTCAAACCAAGCATGTTCTACATGCTATACCATGGCAGTACCACTATGCTACAGCAGCTTGCTGACATTTTCTATCACAGTAGCACTTGTCTATCATTTTCAGGATTTCAGCCAGGCTAAACATAGCAGCATACCATGCAAACAAGCTGTGCAGTGCTTAAACTTCAGATTTATTTCATGAAAAAATAGTATTACATTTTTTTTATTTTTTTATTCTTTCCTCTTGCCCTACTTCTTCCATGCATGTAGAGCAAGAGTGCATACATTTGGGTGTGTGCACTTGAAGGCTGCTGCCTTCTATAGGTGTTTGTGGTATTTTTATTTTCATTGTCCGTGGACACTGAAATGTTAGCTATTTACATGTCAGTGTCTGCGGACACTCGTTTACTATATAATATTGGAGCCAGGCTCTAATATTATATAGTTTGACACTCATCCATGTCAGAATGTGCTGTATGGCACTTTCAGAGCAAGGGGGCATGTTTCAGGTGCTGGGAATGCTGACACTCTCCCTCTGCACTCGTTCCTGGTTCGTGTCCATTTAGTTTAGATAGCAGCATGCCTTCATGCATATGCAAGGCGTGCTGCTATCCTAAATGGACACAAACTGTGCAAGAGTAGTCTTATTCTTTCACGGAGATTCGTGAATCCAGTGGAGAGAGTATATATTTCACAATGAATGACATTTCTGTGTTAGGAATAAAATTTAGCGATACAGATGTATTTAGAATTCAATGGGAAAAACAATATAAGAAATAAAACAAGCCTGTCTTTTCTGGAGAACATATAATTTATAATTTAGAAAAAAGGCTTATTTGATGAATTCCTTACTGGTGAGAAAATAACATACTTGGAAAGTGTATTTATGTTGCCCACAGTATTTAAAAAGGCAATATTTCAGACAATTTTTTTATTTATATGGGTTTCTAGATTAACCACAGTAAAAAGAAGAGTTTTGTATGTAAATAAAGAGGAATGAGGTTTAGGGTTAGTTAACCCAGTGGTATATGTTGTTTCATTAAATTCATATAAAGTGTTAAAGTAGATACATGAAAAAGATGAGAGATTAGTAGTAAATTGAATAAATATAAGTGTGATAAATTTGGGGGTATGGTAAAAAGACTAAAAGATAAAAAAGAGTGTATCAATGAAAAAACTAAATGTTACCAAGAAAATATTTTTGCAGAAAATAAAAATTGTTGCTATAGAAAAAGAAAGAAAAGAATAATATAAAAATGTAATTATACTCAAACCAAAAGTTGTAGATGGAGTGAAAGAGCGAACACAAAATGAGGTGAATAAGTTCATGAAGAATAAATTTGAACAAAAGTACTAAAATAATTGTGTTCACTCCTTCACTCCATCTACAGCTTTTGGTTTGAGTTTCATTTTCCAGTTTGTTGTGTGCTTATAAGTTTTTGAAGAATGTAATGATAAAACGTTACTATGTAAAACCATGGGAAAATCTAACAGATGAAAAAAATTAAGGTTATAAAAATAAGAAGCAAATGGTGTAATAAAAAAGTAAAATGTCAAGATCTTTTGTGTAGACTGGTAATAGATGAATTACCAGAAAAAGGAAATATCCCACATAAAAAGAAAAGTGCTAGGATTTGTTTACATTGTCAAGAAGAAAAAATATTGAACATGTTTTTGATTGTAAAAGAGTTTAAAAAGTTATTTGGAAAACTATGTAGAAAAGATTTTTTCAAAGATATAAAAGAACTGGACAAAATAAACACGGATATGATTAAATACAGATATTATAAGAATAGAAGTAAATAATATGTTAAAAAGAATAGATAAAAAGTTATTTTATGTTATATGGGTTATATGGAATGAAATAGTAAATGAAATTATGTTTAATGGTAAATGGATTTTAGCAACAATATTAAAGAATATTAGATGGAGGTTATGGAAAATGGAGATGGAATCTAATAGGGATACAATTTTAGTGTGATTGTCAAATATTTGTTATAAATAAAAGCTCCTTTTTGTATAAAAATAAAGGATTCCTATTCTTTGGAGCTAATAGATGGTGCTGGACAGCTCCTAAACCAGCAAGGAAGAGGCCTAAGGGAAGCAGCAGCATGGAGGAGGACAAAAAGCTAAGGAGAGCTTGAAGGTATAAAGTGAGAATCTGGATAAACATTTGCTTGATATAGAGCCTTAAAATGTAAACAATGATTCCTGTGTGGTACATTTTACAAATGAGCAATGTTTAGCTATCTTCAGAAAAAAGGAACTAAGTGAGTCTATTGAAGGGGTGCAGATAACAGAACTGGATTTAGGAGGGCTTGCAAATGATGTTCTGTTAAAAATAATTGCAAAGGATAATTTAGGTGACAGTTCTGTTGTTTCATGGGCTGAGATAGCAGATAACTTTTTCAGAATGCTGAGTATTGTAATATGGAAATAAAACCAGGTGTTCTGGCAGCAGATAATGCAGCTATTACAATTTATGCAACAGTGACAGAAAGTAAAAGAGGAAAGCAGCAACAAACTGAGAATGTATCTGTTTTTTTTTGGAAGCAGATAATGCAGTAACTAAAATGCATGTATCAGTGACAGCAGACATAAAAAAGAGAGCAGCAACAAACTGTAAGTAAACAGTTTTTAAAAAGAACAGAAGAGCAACTGTGGGAATAAGAACAAATAATGACTCTGTAATAGACAGATATTATATATGAGATATGTTGGTAAGTGTTGTGTTTTAAAGCTCACGAAATGTGGTCTATTATACATATAGAGAAAGAGACTTTTTTGTAACTTATTTGAAACGAATAGACTGTGCAACAAAGAGAAGGACATTTATCTGTTGAACATCTGTTTGCTGATAATAACTTAAATGTTAAAAATTGTTAGTATGCAGTTTAGAACTGATGGACTGGAAGAAGACAATGTACAAAAATGCATGTTGGGTCTGCATGAAACTATTCATAATATTGTAAAACTTAGAGATGAGAAAAAGTTATGGAATGGAGGGTGGAGGTTGGAAGCTGTTTTGAAATCTAAAAAAAAAAAGCATGCTGAGACACTTACTTTTGTGGCTGGTCATAGAGGGAAATTAAGATATGCTGGCCAGCCTAAATCATATTTCTTTTATGGGGACATTTCTCATGTAATTAATGATTATGACAAAGTACAATGTGACCAGTATGGGGGAAAAAAGACATACAGCAAGTGCCTGAATGTAGGGTGAGTTAATTAAAGGGACACTTTTAGGTGGATTGTCAAGAGCCAACAGTAAATAATGAAAAAGAAGGGGAAGGAGAAAAACATACACAAGAAAGTATACAAAAGGCTGGAGGAGACAATGTAGTAGGTGATGAAGAAGCTGTAGAAGGAGAAAAAATATTGAAAAGAAAAATGAGACAGAGTGCATGCAGAAAAATATGCTTGGAGAAGGGACTGATCTTAATAATGTTTTGAAGTTGTAACCAGTGTGAAATATGATTCTGAGGATCAAGGAATACTTGTATATAAACCCAGGAAAAGTAAACAATTAGGGAAAGAATAAAAGTAAAAAAGGAAATTTTAAAAATATTTTCCCTAAACTTGAAAAGAAGGAAAAGCAACAATTTTTAGAGTACTTTCAGTAAATGCGTTTAGTATTATTAAAACTCTAAGAAGGATATGGATATTGAAATGGTGTGTTAAATGTGACATGGGTGTTATTTTGTTAGAAGCTATAAGATGTAAGATTCCTGGCAAGTGAAGAAAGACAAACAGAAAAATGATGGGGTGGGAATATAATATGCAAGTTAGGAAGTGAACGTTCTTCTGGAGAGGCTGTGTTGTGATTGTGAGGTGGAGATAACATGATTATGGAATTATAGTATTATATGCATATATAACTAGAAAGGAAAGAAACACTCTGTTTCAATAAATAGATGATATATTGGTTAACATGAAAATTATAATTGCAGGGCACTTTAGTTCTGATTTAAGGGAAAATATACAAAAAGGAAATATGTAAACAAATACAGCAAGTGAGAAAATGTGGTAAATTAGCTCTGTGAGACAAAAGTCAATGGACTTATAGAAGGGGGGCACTTGGATCTGAAATTGATTGTTTTGTATTATCAGAAGGCTTGGGTGTAGCAGATGGTAATATAGTTGTGATGTGCTGTTCAGTCCACTAAGCAAAATAGATGGAGGCAATGGAAGAAAGGGAGCACATTAAAATAGGAAATGGAATAAAAAGGATCAATGAGAAATTATGGGATGAAATTGAAGAGTGGGAAGCATTGCAGTTATGGAACGATCATATAATCATGAAAGGTTACTACAAAACTGGTCAGAATAGTGAATTGATTTTAAAAAGAAATACAAAAAGTGTTTGTTTTTTTTTCCAACTGCAGGATGATGTAAGAAAAGAAAACAAAGTAAAGTATGGGAAAAATGTTGAGAACTGTATTAGAGGGTTTAGAAAATAATATGAGAGGGTTTTATGATACAGAAAAAAATATAGAAAAGGGATAAAGAAAAAAATTAAGGCATTACTGTTTAGGCAGATATATTATTTACAGTTAAGAAGGGAGGGCATATCTGTATATTTTGGTAAAATAGTAAAGGAAGATATTACTATAATGAGGGAATGTGCAGCATCTGGAAAATATGTAAAAAAATAAAAAGAATAAAAAATAAGAGAAAGTGGTAAGTAAAAAAAATCCATAATGAGCTAGGGAAGAATTTGAAAAGATTGGATGAAATACTTAAGAAAGTAAATGTTGCTTCAGTATCAGGGCCAGATGGTATAGAGTATAGAATGTACAAGAGATTAATGAATTGACAGAGTATTTTATACATGTACTGAATTAATGATTAAAGGAAGGGCCTTATTATGAAGCATCGTGTAATGGGATATTAAACATTTATATGCTGCTTCTTTAAATTTGTATAAAGTAATAAAGTGGGTAAAGGAAGAGAATGATAAAATGATAGTGAAAATGTTTAAACAGAGGATTAGATTTAAAAAAGAGAAAAAGAATATGTAAATGAAATTAAAAATTATCAAGAAAAATTGATGATACAGAGAAAGATAGATGGATGTGGTATAATAATGGGATGAAATAATATTACATTGGGAAATTGACCAGAAGAACTGATTAAATCCATTAAAGTAAGGAAAAAGTGCTGTACCAAAATTAATAGAGTGTCAGGATTTCCTGTGGAGACTGGTAATAAATAAATTACCAGTAAATGGCAATATGCCATTTAAAAAGAAAGTTGAGAAGGGACAACAGAGCATGTTGTTTAAATGTAAAGCAGTGCCAAAGCTCTGGAAAAAGTTGTGTGAATAATTTTTTGAGAATATTAACGGCATAAACATAGATACACAATTTTTATGTATATATATATATATATATATATATATATATATTGTAAAAACAAGAAGAAAGAATATGTGAGAAGGCTAGATAAAAATGTATTTATGTAATATAGGTTATTTGGAGTGAAAGACTGAATGAAAGTTTATTTAAAGGGAACTGGATTTTCTCAGATACTTTGAAAAAATAGATTATGGTTGTGAAGAAGGAATGAAGGTCAGTAATTGAAGAATAAGGGTGTTATAAGAAAAATGATAATAGTACAAAATAGAAGTGTGTGTGTGTGTGGGTGTGTGTGTGTGTGAGTGTGTGTGTGTGTGTGTGTGTGTGTGTGTGTGTGTGTGTGTGTGTGTGTGTGTGTGTGTGAGTATATATATATATATATATATATATATATATATATATATATATATATATATATATATATATGCCAGTAAATGTGTACATTTTATAAATATGTATGTTTTAAGTTGTGTTAAATAAAGGACCCCTACCCATTTTGATAGGTACCATGGGATACATTCATCTATGGTACCACCATCTCAAGCAGATGGGACATCTGTTCAACTTCACATTCAAAGAACAATTCACGCAAGAATGCAGCACCCCCTGAATGCTCCACTGCAATGTTAACAGTCCAACAAACAGGAGTGGGAATAGAACCCACAGCTTACTGGTCTTCCAACATCAAATACCAGCTTGCTATCTGTAATACCATTGACACTGCTCACTCAGCCACTTAGTATTGGCAAACATCACTTTTGTGTTGTGATTCCAGCTTATGGCATCTGGTAATACTGTGGAAAATAATCCATAATGCAGTTTCTAAAACATCTTGCAAACATTTATAAAGTAAGCTGCTGAAGTTTCTGCTGCTCTAGCTAAGTATAGTTTTACAGCACCCTACAAAGATTTTCCTGAATGACATAGCTAAAGGTTATACCGAAGCTTAGCCACTCACTGTATTTGTCACCTTCTGTTTTTTATAAAAATATTAAACTGATGATCTGTCATTAATGTCTGTGTACACCTGGTGTAGTATTTCAGTA
The DNA here is from genome assembly GCF_019279795.1 of Protopterus annectens. NCBI lineage: Eukaryota > Metazoa > Chordata > Ceratodontiformes > Protopteridae > Protopterus > Protopterus annectens. The sequence continues at coordinate 542,222,848 of NC_056732.1, read as the reverse complement.
GACAAGTGCACATCAAACACATCTGAAGGATGTTCTACCTCATTCTATTAACTAGGGTAAAAATGGTACCTGGATGAGGAGATTTAGAGAGACAGCTGGCATAAAAGAAGGATTACATTTTAGAGACACTTTCACTGTAGAAAATTGTGAAAATTGTCTTGCATATAAGAGGTTATAATTCTGTAATTATTCTCTGAGGTTACAGCAGTCCGAAAAATGAATGTATGTACTTAATGTGTCTATATTTTATTATTGAACCATCACTTCAACAAATGGCATTTCATAGGAAATGCCATTCATCGAACTCCCCACCCCCCAATTATATATACCAGCTCCAAGATTGCACTATAGTGGGGAAATGACAAATTTCCACAGCCCTACCGTAATGCAATCTCAGTAAGAACAGTTCAACGAATGGCATATTCGACAAAATGCTGCTCGAAATGTTGTTCAATTATCTGATTTTTCAAAGATATCATATGGAGCTGTACTTAATATCCAGCAGGAAGCTCAGAAACCAGGAGGAAAAGAGATGAAGGGTACCATTTTTTAAGGCAGCAACAAATGGACTAACTATTACCTTGGGGAAAGCCAGCACACAAGCATATATGGCAGAAACATGTACTTTGTGAGATGGCTCTGCCAAATATTCGAAATACTGGGTGATTCAAGGTGTCTAGTCCTTTAATGACAGTCCAAGATGCAAATCTTTGCTACTTTTGTACTGGTAATACTGGTGTTCTTTATAATATTTAGTAATTTAAAGAAAAAGAAGCCACAGCTAAGAATTAAAATCTAAATCTTCAAGATGACAGACTGAGACTTGATGTTGAGGTATAGTACATTTCCCTGCTGATAGGTCTATAAAGACTTGTTGAAAGTGATTAGCTTTGTCATGGATGTGTTCGCCTGGAGGTGGCATAAAAATATATATAATAACATGGCACAAATGCTAAAAAACAACTTAAACAAACCAAAACAGAAAAGGACACGTGAACAACAAAAGCATGGGAAGAAAATAAAAATCAACAAATAACTGAACTATAAAACTTTTGGAGTGGGTGAGTGGCATGTCCCCTCCACCCTCATAATTTGTATTTATCAATTAATTCTACAATTGCATGAACACAAATAAGGGTAAAATATCCCAAAAGAAATGAATCACTGCCTGTGTACAAGAAACAAAATAAGCAGTGCATTTTTTTTTGCAACACAGAGATCACATATTTCATTGTTTTCAAGCAGTAAATCAGTGTAACATCTCTTATGTACACCAAAATATGACTCACAAAAAGTAACTTACTGGATGATAGTACATTTCAATGCCTTTTGATCATACCGTACACCACACACATTAGAGAGGTTCATTGATTCATAAGTAATTACTAGGCTATTGATCTGTGAGGATCTTATGAAACCTAGTCTTGTATTCCATGGCAGAGTCTAGCCCTTATATTTTGCATATGAGTAACTCAGAGATAGGCCAGACAAGAATATCCTGGAACATTTACATGTTTAGCCTATCCATGAGGTGGGTCTATATTATAATATCAAAGTCTTAAAACTTTGAATGTTATAATATCGAACCCATTAGATCGAAAGACCATAAAATCGAATAGTCAGGGAAAAAAATTGCTGTTCCAACAAACATACGCACAACTCAAGCACACCAAAATAAATAATTCACACACATACACTTCACAAAACCCTACACTAAACCATACATACACTATTAGCTATCCACTTACCTTAACCCAACCCTAAACCTAAGGTCCGTAACTACTGCACACTCAATAATGTAAAAAAGTCCAAACAACAGAAAAATATAACCCAAAAGCTACAGGACCGGAATGCCTCCAAGGAAGTAAAACTGGTAAAATTCCGAAAAGGATTTTATTGTTTGCCAAAAAACAAAAGTTGAAACACTGCTTGTGACCAGCAAAAATGAATTTAAGTGCTTTTGCTTGGTCAATACCGAGCTTCCTCAGAAATAACAATCTACAAGTTCATTCACAGTCATTAAATAGTTGTTAAAGTCACATGACCATTCTACTTCCACCCTCATTTAAAGTTAAACCGTGTTGAACTCAAAAAAAGTATTCGTAGTGGACATGGTCATTAATAAAACATTCAATAATAAAAACTAATGTTAAAAAATATATATGTGTGAATGTAAAAAGTGTGTGTGTATAAAATCCTTTCAAATCCAACTATCACTCCTTTTACCTTTAAGTGCCATTATTAAGTCCTACAATATTGGCACATTCGATATCAAAAACAAACTGTCACCAGCATGAAAAAATACCCCTGTGACATCATTCTTTATGAGTAAACTAACCTTCCAACTTGAATTTGTTAACTTCAAAACATAAGAATGTGGCCATTGATGTTCTACAGTTATAACCGAGCCATTCTAAGTTTCAAAACACTACTGATGTTGATATTATCATTACCACGCACTCACCTTACACGCTCCCTAACCCTAAGGTCCCTAACTATCGCACACTCACCTTACCCACTCCCATTCCCTAAAGTCCCTATCGCACACTCACCTTACCCACTCCCTAACCCTAAAGTCCCTATCTCACACTCACCTTACCCACTCCCTACCCCTAAAGTCCCTATCGCACACTCACCTCACCCGCTCCCCAACCCTAAGGTCCCTATCGCATACTCACCTTACCCGCTCCCTAACCCTAAGGTCCCTATCACACACTCACCTTCGTTCGCACTCTTACCTTAACCCAGTCTGTAACCTTCGCTCCACAGCCGAGGAAACAGTGAAGCTGCAGAAAGTATTCGATATTCTGCAGCTTCGCTATTTTCAGCATTCGGTGTATAGGATTCAATATTACAACATTCGAAGTTTTAAGACTTTGATTGTTATAATATAGACCCCATGAGGTACAGTGGTGAAAAAGTAACAGACTATAGCAAAAATATAGTTCTAAGTGTTTTCATTTGGAAAGATAACAGAAACATCATTGATGTAACCAACACGTTGGCATTAGGATGAGAACTAATGAGTGAAAAAGAAACTCATAATGTGACTTCCATTTGGGAATCCCATGCCTAGCACATATATTGAGGAAACATGGTGGAAGAAGACTAGATAGAGCTTTAATAAGTAACTTGACTGATCTTTGATAAACTGAATCTGAAGAAGTATGGTTAAATTCAAAATGGACATAAGGTAACAATTACTTAGTTAAACCCTTATTTAGAGAAGAGCAGAGACTGGAAGGATTATGTTGCTGGAAGGCAGAGCAATAAAAGAAGCTTCTGAGTAGCTAAGTAGATTCTGTTGAATTTAAAGGTATATTATTTGAATAGTGGATTGTGGCATAAGACAGAACTTTAAAGAGGTCAAGTAGCTTCTTAACCTCAAAAGAGCAGGTTTAAGGATTGCCAAGATGTAGGCGTTATACTTTTTGACAATAAATGGATTTCACTACGTACGTTAATGTTAATTCTAATTTATCTACAAATGTCAAGGCAAAGAATGGAAAAGCAGCCCTGTCCCTTTTCTCAGTATCATAGAGACTACTGAAAGGCGACTTCTACCTCACATATAGACCTTTAATGGACCCTATTCTGTCTGACCTATTGCATATTCATAAGGCCAATGACATTATAAATACCTGCTTGAGATTTGAGTCTGTTCTGTAAAACAAATACAACATGTTGCATGGAATAGGTATGTATTGTAGAGATCTTATGGCACCATCTTCCACTTCAGGTAAGGCTAAGTACTTATCTTACTGTTCAAATGTAATTTGGGCAAATGGATGGGTAACCACAAATTCATTTTCATTTCATCAATGAAGTGAAACTAATAGCAGGATGTTGTTTATGGAAAGGTTGCCATGACGATTATGATAATGAGAATATACATTTTCAGACAGTTTGTTAGAGATATATGCATTCTGTCTTGGCATACATAATCATAAAGTACTGTACAAGGGTCATCCAGCACTTGCTATGTAGAACTGAAGTACAAAGTTGTCTGTGAAAGTCCTAACAAGAAAGCTGTAAGAAGACAAATTTAATTGAAAGGTGTATATGTGATACTCTGTGTACAAAAGACATGATTGTCTTTGAGTATTTCGGAACTAAGGGATAGTTTGAAAGTCAGTATAAGGACCATCAAGGTGTCAACAACTGACACAAGTGATGCTTTTATATTAACAAACAAGTAAACAGAAGAGGAACAAGATTTAAAATAAAGTGAGCAAGTGCAGGCAAGATGTTTGAAAGTAAAATGCCCCTTTATCTGGCAGTTGACAAAAAAGCATTTGTGGGAGATCTGATCCTGAAAGAGCACTATATGAAGAATGAAAACAAATATTAATTATATTGGATGAATGATGGCATTAAGAGAATGTGGTTAAGATGATGTGTGAGTGAATTTTTCAATTTCTTATTCCAGCTGTGCTAAGTTGCTTTATACTTTAGATGTTGATGGAAGCCTGCATGAGGTACAATGGATAACGTAAATATAATAAGCCTTCCATGCAGTAAGCAATGAGACTGAATGATTATACTTGGACTTGATCAATCAGACAGAAGGAGTGATAAGCTGGAAAGAAGTTATAATATTTTGTAAAGATAGAAATATCATAACTTCTTAATCTGAATGATTAAGTATGATTGAGTTTGCAAGCACTGGTGCCAAATAGGAGCAGAGGAATGGGGGACTACAGGAGTCTATGGCATACCTCTCAACCTGGAATAAAAAAATCTGGACAAAGCCAATGAAAAATGCATAAAAATGGCTAAAAGTCTCTACACTGATTCATGTAAAATTTGCATACATAATTACGTAACCCTGTCCACTTCAATAAAAGTGGGATACCAACTTTTAAATGCAAATTAAAGAACAGACAAAATATTAAACACAAAATAAACACAATAGTGTTTAATTATATTACTATTTGAACTTGTATCAAACTGTGAACTTGTGCAAAACTAAAATACAATTTTCTTTTATAAAAATACAAATAACTGCTTCTACACTAAATACTAATATCACTGAAAGCCTCTTTAAACTGATAGTAAAATGCCAGCAGTAAATGCAATAGTCAACCTTGGAAGATACAACACAATCCTCTGGGAGTTGCACACTGCATAAGCAAAATTCTGAACAAAGGAAGTCATCCACAGCAAACTGTTAGCATCTGTAGACAGAACAGAAGAGAAAGATCATCATTAATGTGCATCAATAAAGATGACCCTAGCGCTTGCCTGAGTTACAATGAATACAAACCAGCAATCTCAGCAAAATGGAAAAAAAAGTAAAATCAATAAAAACCCTTGCTGGTGCCTGAGACACTTTATTATGCCTCAGTATGGCACACTACAGGTATAAACATATGATAAAGAGCACAGTAAGACAAGGTAATATAAGCAAACGTGTAGGGCAATGGAAACCACTAGTAACAGAGTGCTTAGAGAATGGAGAAAATCAGAACTATTTAACCTGTTAGAGAAAGATGTTAGATAATCAAAAGCTCTAGGGAGAGTAAAACATTAATGGAACCGCTTCGGTACACGAGTTAAAACAATGAGATCAGAGTAATATCCAATACAAAGTAAATAAGATCACAGAAATATCGAATGTTACAGTGTACCTCTCCTTCAGTAAGGGTTAATCAGCCTGGGCAGGCACCATTTTACGGCCACTAGGCAGCTTGATAGTGCAATAAAAAGCAAGTAGTGTACATTACTGACTTAAAACAATACAACCAGAAATAAGAAATAAAATGCATTAAAACATGTACTACTATGTTATCTGTAGAGCACTCTAAAATAAGAAATAGTTTTTCACAGAAGAAAAGCTGTGGCAGCCAAAACTGACACTGACAAGTAAAACACAGAGATATGGGTAAAACCAACAAGAGGGGCACACTGCAGGATAATGACCATGTACAAGTTAACAGTAAATACACATACTACAAATGGACAGCTGTTGAACCTAGTAAGCAGATTACATTTGATAACAGTAGCTTAGATGGGCCTGCACTTTAATGGGGGGGGGGGTCTCAGATTTCATACTGTCTAGGATTACAACTGGCACAACAAAAAGAAACACCCCCCCCCGCCCCAGCAATCCATTTTGTATTCTGAATTTCTGCCTGCCCATGTATGCACAAGCACTCCACAGCTTGTAAATGAAAAATTTTCCTTAATGAAAGTTAACAATCACTTCCTCACTCAGCTGACTCATCTCATGTTATAATAATAATTACAATGTAAATGTATGGCATGATTGGTGCTTGGGTCAACATGGTGCCAATGCTGAAGCTAAATGAATCTTATACACTTTTTTTCTTTTTAATTATTTTTTACTTGCTGCTGGAGCCAGAAGTGATACATTTTTCATCTTCTCTCTCCCTCTCCTTCCTGATCCTGGTTGGTGTGCAGAGTAGATGCTGAGTGGACGTGGACTGGACTCTGCTGCTCTGCTGGCTGCTGCACACTGCACTGGCCGAAGAAACTAAGTAGTTGCTTGCTTGCTTCTTGGGCTGCCTTGGCTTAAGTTAACTAGTTAAGTTAAAATTTAAAAAAGTCAGACACTACTCTTCTCATCTTCCACTCACTGATCGGGATCGCTGCAGCCCAAGCCTGCCTGCTGTGCTCTGTCCTCTCTGCCATCCCATCCCTGCTGTAAACCCACAACAACATGAACATACAATACAATGGTATGTGATGCACATGCCAACGTGCATATAGTTAAAAAATAAATAAACAAAGGCACTCCAAGTTTCCTACAGGTTGGCACAGTCTGCCTCACAAAGCTTATGTCATCATGCATGTCCCTTCTTGTGATGATGCCAGCAACAGGTTTAACTTAAAAAAAAAATAATTGAGAAAAAAACTGAAATTCAAGGGGCCACTTGGGAATTCATGGCACCCCATTACTTTGCCCGCAAAACCGGTAAATACCAAGGAATTCAGTATGGTTGAGAGATATGGACTATGGAATTCCTTCTTACTGCAATGTATGAGACAAAAATAAACTTAACAAAGTTTGTGTAATGCAATTATTGAGGCTTTATATGTGGTATTATACTTATATAATACTGATTGAAAGGGAAGGGGAAATGTCCTGACAAACTATGCTCATTTGCTGTTGATTGTTAGGAGTGTAGTGGGTAAACTTTTTACATCCATTTTTCTGTATTTTGTTTCAGAGGGGAAATAAATTCTATAGTGTGCTTATAGAATCCAAAAAAAAGAAATCCAGCACCAGGAGAAGTTTCAAAATAAATATTTAAATATTTTTATTGTGGCAAACCTAAAAATCCATAAGCAACAAACCAGTTTCGGCTGAATAATAGCCTTCTTCAGTGCATTTAAATATTTAAATATGTAATTTGAAACTTCTCCTGGTGCTAGATTTCTTTCTTTTGAATTCCACATTAATGGTTTAATCCATGCTCCCTGTCTCCTTTGCATGTATTTGGTTTAGTGTGCATATAGAATGTGATATAATACATCTGCAACATGTTACTATGGATCAGTGTGTGTGTGTGTGTGTGTGTGTGTGTGTGTGTGTGTGTGTGTGTGTGTGTGTGTGTGTGTGTGTGTGTGTGTGTGTGTGTGCATGTGTGTGTTGGGGATTTGTAATGACATGTAGGTGTATCACTCAGTCTTGGGGACATCATAAGAGTTATTAGTGACATGCTCAGAGATGGCTTGCTTTAGGTCTTAACTTACTGTAGTGATGCTCACAAAGGCCTGAGGTCTCACATCAATGGATTATGATCATGCTGTCTACATTTGTTTGCTGTTATTGACAACATGTTTCATGAGCATGGTGGATGACATAACAAGGCATATAGATAAGTTTGTAATGTGCATTGAGTACAGTTGAGCCCATCCCCATTTGTGGTAGAGGCAGTACGTGTTATGTTTTTGGCACATGCAATACAGAACACTTTTCCAGCTTAGAAATGCAACTGCTTGCTTCACAGGTAAATGCTGCTCTTTGGCATGTCACAGGAGTACCTCTGATCAGCTACTGACTTCCGCAACATGATAGGCACCTTTACAGGTGACATATACTTCTATGTGGATCAGGTGCACCACAGTCCTTAGTAAATGTGGACTTTGCTGTGGGGTACTGTGGTGTGGATGTGAGGGCATAATAGGCCAAAGCATAACATATGTCTAGCCATACATTTTAACATTGTGCAGACTGATGTTGCAGCTGAAGTCTTGATGTGCCTGGGAGAACAAAACAACCATATGTAGTATGGCTACACTTGTGACTCCAGCAAGATGCACTACATGATGTATATGTAAGGTAAAATACACGCAGGGCATCACACTCACATACTTGAAGTGCTCAGTGAAGTTCTGCACTGAGGTCAAGACCTCATCTGGGTATGCAGGAACTGTCATATCTCTCCCCCCATTCCCCGACCGAGATGCCAGGAACTACTCCACATCTAATAGTGGTGACTGTGTCAATGGATCACACTCCTGTGGCCCTCCATTACTCTGCAAGGCAAGTTGCCTTGTTGTGTTCATGATATATCATGTCGGTGGCACTACATTGCCCAAGCAGCTGTGAACATTTATGGTCAACAATAGGTCCTGCCAGATAGTCTGCTGAAAAGACCAGTATTCTTATTGGTAAGGTGTATCTACTAACTATATTCATGGAGAGACTGCAGCACAATGTAATTTTTCTATAGTAGACTCTCTCTTATCCAGTCTTGCTTTAACTGGACTCCTCTTTAAACAGCCATCATATTTCTGTCATAACCATAGCAACAGACAACAGAGAAGAACAACACTTCCGCTTCTTCTGGGCACTTCAGAACATCTTGGCTTACCGTTTTAATCTTAAAATGTTAAAATATTTAAACAAAATGAACTTGCAGTTTTTATTTTATTTATTGCAAGTTCATTTTTGTTTCAGTATTTTAACATTTTAAGATTAAAATGATAATCCGAGACATTCTGAAGTGCAAGGTTAAAGGAGAACCAGATAAGAAAGACTTACCTGTACAGTACTTGCATGTGGAATTTAAACTAGCCATGAGAAACAGGGTAAGTAAGTGTGCATGTGTGTGTGTGTGTGTGTGTGTGTGTGTGTGTGTGTGTGTGTGTGTGTGTGTGTGTGTGTGTGTGTGTGTGTGTGTGTGTGCGCGTGTGAGTGTGTTTGTGTGTGTTTGATTTAAACAAGCCATTCTGTTCATAGTATGAGAGATAAAGTGCATGTGTGTGTTGCTGTGTGAGTGAGTAGGTGTGTGTGGAATTTAAACTAGCCATTTGTTGCTGTGTGTGTTGCTGTGTGAGAGCAGAGAGAAGGTAGGTGTCTATGTGTGTGTGTGTGTGTGTGTGTGTGTGTGTGTGTGTGTGTGTGTGTGTGTGTGTGTGTGTGTGTGTGTGTGTGTCTGTGTGTGTGTGTGAACATACCTCTCAACTGTCCAGATTTAGCCTTATACTTTTGCCCTGTTTCTCATACAATTTGTGGTTTTCTGGAAAATCACAGAGGATTAAAGTCACTAAATAATGACCTATATACGAGCTTCAGAATTCATATCCTTCAGAAAATGCATGTGAACATAAATCCTGTTATTCTAGCAGCTTTATATGTTAAAAAGAGCAATATTTAAAATCTATCCCTATTTTTGAGCATTAGCAGCCCCATTATTTCAGACTTTGTCCAGATTTCTTGCACTAAGAGGTCAAAAGGTATGCATACCTCTCAAATGTCCAGATTTTTGCAGAATGTCCAGATTTATGCCTCATATTTTTGCTTATTACTCATAAAATGTGTTGTTTCTGGCAAATCACTGAGGACTGAAATAGATAAACAATGCCAATCATTTGAGTTTCAGACTTCATTTCTTTCAGAAAATGCATGCTAAGACAAATGCTGTTATTCTAGGAACTTTCCAAATCTACAAGAGCAATATTTAAATTCTGCCGAGGAGGCAAGTGGTTACAACCTATAAATGCTATTTTGTATGCTTTTTCTCATTAACCAGCCATTCATTTATCCAGCCTAAGTTCCGGTCCCAGTAGAGCCGGACAAGAGGGACTCAACTGTATCTGGAAAACTTCTGCATCCTCTTCCTCTCCTTTTCAGGGATCCTGTTGTGAAAATGTGACGCTTGACATATGATAAGCTATTGGCCTATTTGCACCTCCAACCCCCCCCCCCACACACACACAAAATGTTCAGTGGCCATTGCTGACGTGTTACTCTGACCCTCCCCACATGTGCATCTGGTGAAAACTGTGCACACTGCCCTCAGTACCCTGTTACAGAGGTAACCTTTCTCTGATGTACAGCATGGCCAGTTCATGCACAGTACAGTATAGCCTGGTATTGTTATTATATACATCTTTGTCAACCTTTGTTTGTCAACCAGACAGAACCTCTTAGCTAGTACCCCATGTAATGTGCCCTACACCATGCTACATTATCATCCCTGTACTGTGTTCACCACACACTCCTTACCAGGCATCTCCTCTGTTGCTGACTGTGGCCCATCTTCTCTCCCAGTGTCAATGCACTGCTGTATCCTTTTGCAAACTAACATGATGTGTTTCTGGACTGGACTGCAGGGTGCTGGCGGAGATGTCCTGACAATGAAAGTAAGCCTTCATCATTGTGAACACATGTTCAGCAGTGCTTTTAGTCTATGACATGACAATGCTGTATGCATTCTGTACCATGGTCTGTAAGTTTCTTACTGGTATCAATAGCTATGGTTTTAGGACATATCCTTTATTGCTTGTAAGATGTCCCTTGGGGAAATTTATCTCACACAAATCAGTAAAATAGGTCAGACATGTGCCAAATGAGAGTTATGCGCTGCTTGCCTGGAGCAGTGACAGACTGTATTTTATACCTTGTGTACTGCAGTCCTTATATTTGATGTACTGTTTTTGTTGAACTCCATGTGGGACCTTGATAACAATGTTGGCAGAGTTGACTGCTATCAGTACCTGAAGGAAACAGATCATTTTACAAAATAGTGCATGATGTTGTTTCTTCCCTCTGTGATGTGTGGGAATCATATATACTCCTCCACATACTGTAGCAGGAAAATTCAATACTGGTGTAACACCCGTGAAGCAGATGACTGGGGTACTCCCACTTTACCCCCCATAAGTTACTGGAAAGTCACTGTAGCCAGTATTCTCAGAGCTACACATAGCCTGTTATTCACAGGAATGGGAATGAGAGGTCAATAGATCTGAACTAGCTCCTTCACTGTGTGTCTCTCTCCACACAGTAGTGGTACACTATTTCTGTGATATGTCAGGGTTAAAAAGATGGCATCACAGGAGTCTTCTACCACACAGCAAATGATGGTGTGCACCTCCATAACTACTGGCTGTGAAGACATTATTATACATTTCTGCTAAACCTAATATCATTTCACATTTTCTGCCTCTCTACACCAGGATTTTGTGGCAGACAGCTACTCTAGGATTCATCCAATTTTTTTTTGCATTTCTAAATTGCTCTGCCATATTGTTTATCCTCATTTGCATTCAAGATCACCCTCATTATAATAATGTCCCTCATTTCCATCTCATAATATATTCATTTGCATGTCATGCTGGCCATGGAATTTCACAGCTTAGTGCAGTATGTGTGTCTAGGGACTGTGGTGGTGGTGCTGCGGTAGCGTTGTCGCCTCACAGTAAGACGTTGTCCTGTTCAATTCTCAGCTAGAGCGTCTTCTGTGTGGAGACATGCATGAATGGCCGTACCTTCATTGAAGGTTGTGCATCAGGGCCAGCAACTCGGCATGTAAAAATCTACTGCCAATCATTAGCAGACCAGAGTTCCGCTGTGGCGACCCCTAACCCGGAAAAGCCGAAAGACACAAAAGACACAAAACTGCAGTATGTGTGTCTATGAATTGCCCCACTGCATACCACTGCTTGTTGCACAATTTTGTTTTTCATATTGTTTCTATTTGTTTCTGAACACCAGACATTCACTATTATCTCTTTTGCAATTGGTACACAGCTTGGTGTTCACACTTCTCTAGTGCTGAACACTAGTGCTGCAAACCACTGTCATACAGCTAGGAAAAACAGCTGGCCAAAATATGAGCAAAGGTGAGGAATGTGAATGGTGATGAAGCCCACTGTAGATATTACTTAAGAGAAATGGGCAGTCATAGAAGACAGCAGAAAAGAGAGAGTAAGAGACATGGATAGCCATGGAAAACTTCAAAAAAGTCAAACTGAAGAAATAATATGTACTAATAAGACTGTACAGGGCAAACATCATTAGTTTTAGTAATGACAGAAGAGCAGTGCTGTCAGCAATTCTGGATAATATCACATGTCCATATATTCCAATGATGTTACTTATAATTTCAGTATAATTTCTGCAAACTGTTGTTTGCAATGAACCTGAATGCAACAGCTGTATTTCTAACATCCCAGTTTTATTTTTTTTGAGTTTATTAAGTCGTAGCAAATAATTTCTATTTTTCTCTACATGGGTTGCATCAATATGAATAAACTGTAATTAGAATGAAGTTTATCAGATTGGTGAGATCAGTTGCTAGTTCCTATCATGTCTTTTTGTACATTATAGCTATAAATTATAAGTTTAGCTGTACAGTACAGCACATAAAGCACAATGATTTCTGTTTTAAAATATCATATTTCTTGAATTGTACTGGACATATAAGGCAATAGCTGTTAATAGATTACATTTTAATCTGCAACTGAATATGCATTGCATTCATTCTATAAGTGACAAAATATCTTAAAAACTCACTTAAAACTGCCTTCACTTCTCTGGAAGGGGTAGGTAAGAGCCCCATGGCTGTGGATTACAAACTGACAAATTAAAGTGTTTTAGGCTTGCTTAATCCTCCAACAATCTGCATGCTGTTTTCTTCAGCTCAAAGCCACTCAAATGCAATCTGCTCCAATTCTAAACCCCCTGCTGATTCATTCCCCTGCTAGGAAAGTCAATAAAGCAACCTGCAACCTGCCACGCAGGCCATCCCTCAGCCAGAAAATCCACAGCTTTAAGTTATTTCACTCATGAAGGAACCTCTTCACTGGTAGAATATCAACAGCATGATTCTGCAGCAAATCATTTCATAACAGCATCTTTTTCCAGCCAGCAGCATGATGCAGCACAGCTGTACATAATGAAAGGGCTGTTAAACCAACATTTATGAATATTAAAAGTAGTAGGATATTTAAAATGTGCGCTGATGCAGAAGAGGACACTTTGATGCACTCTGTTTTATAGGCATTCTGTCCCGCAATGCAAGTAAAAGGAGGAAGTGCAAATAGGATTACTACTTAATTTTATTACACATGGTTGAAAGTAGACAGCAAAGCCAAGCTAAGCAACCATAACTACCAAATGTATTTCCATAGGATATATGCTATAATCAAGTCACTAAAAAGGTATTCCTTGTGAAGTTCACACACAGCGCCCCCACACAAAAATACATACACACATACACTCATATATGTGTATATATGTGTGTTTATGTGCATGCACGCCTGCGTGCTTGTTTAAATGCATGTGTCCTGTGTGTGCTTGTTAAGTTTGTGTAGGCGCGAGCGCACATACACACACACACACATACACACACACACACACACACACACACACACACACACACACACACACACACACACACACACACACACACATACATAACTAAATATATATGCATATATCTTTATAGTACAAGCTCAGGTTTATGTAGGTGCTTTTAAACAAAATGCCAGCAACAAAAAGAATAAGAAATAAAAAAGAGTAGCAAGTGTTATGCCCCTCCTCTGGGCCAGTAATTGAGGAGTCTCAATCCTCACCATGGACACCAGTGACGGATGTTCACTTGGAACAAAAATAGATACACACAATATTTCCAGACGCAGCTCTGCACCAATCACAATTTCCCTTAAGAGCACACAGGTGACACACTCCTCTCCTGGGGATGGGTTTCCCTCTCTCTGACTAAGCCCCAAATAAGACTCCCAACTGGCACAGCTGTAGAGTTGAGTCCTCAGCTAAGTTTTCCAAGCCAAGTCCTCCACCACACTCTCTCTGAAACCAGTGATCTGTGCTCCTGCTCCAAGTAGCTGACACAAACTCTTTGAGATTTGATTTTCACACACATACCTGAGAAAAGCTGGGACAGATTTATTAGTTATGTCCCCTCTGTCCAGACTATAAGGTAGATACTGCCAACAGAACACTCTAAAGCCAGCTACTCTAAGGCTCTTACCAGAGTATCCAATTATACTTAGTAAAATTAGTACTAATACAAATGGTAGTGTTTGACCAATGCAGAAAGGCTGTCAGGAGTGGTCACAGTGTCATCAAATAAATATAAGTACTCTCAATGGCTAAAATATTCTCTAAAGGACCAGTTACATAGAAATATTTAAATATATTTAATAATAAATAATAAAAAAACATGAAAATACTAAATATCTATTTACAATAAACACCAGAGTTCAGTAATAGGAAATATTAAAAATAACACCAATGGAAAGATTCACACAGATGCAGAAAAACAGTACTTAACTAATCTTACTATATTTTCGTGACTTATCTAAAGAATTACTGTCTCCTAGTTCACTTACTTAGAGCAAGGCAAGATGACGTAGGTGAGTGGTCCTTCTTTGTCAGGTTCCAAAAACAGACTGCTGAGAGCTAAGTGACATCTCTCGCTAATATCTAAATATAATTTCAGTGCTGGCTATACAATGACATCACATCTGGTCATCTGAATCTGGTTCTCACACTACCCCCTTAACTAGAAACTAAACCAGATTCTAGCACATATGTGTTACTATACACACATAGAGCTTTGCTAAGATGTGTTATAGCATCTGGAAGCTATAAAGCCATTTAAAAAATGTCCTCCCTACCAGGATATCAATTAGTTCACCCCTAAGGACAATACAGTAGGATTTCTAGTCCTGGTTTTTACAGACATTTTGTCTCTGGCTACAATCAGAACTGTAAGATATAATCTTTATGGCCTAAACCAGGTAATTTAATTTCAGACTATTTTTCAAAGTTAGTTGGATTGAGATTAACCTCTTCTCTTACAGTATCCTCAGTTACAATATATTCATTTCAACAGTTACAATACAGTCTGACATACAAGTGTATTTCTTTTCTATCCTGCAGGACCTACTAGTGGTACATTTTTAACACAAGCATATTTACAAATACATTTTCAACACAAGCACCTGTACAAATCAATTTGATATACACATGACATACAATTATTTACAAAACTCCAGCTAGCTATGCTGACATATGTTACACATCCACTGCCCTACTTTTCCTGGCATAGCTGCCAATACCTCATGTCATTACAGCAAATATTATCTTGCAGTTAAACATATATTCCAGTCACACTATCAAAGGCCATTTCAAATATGTAGGTCTTTAATGCCTGCCAAACATTGGTTAATGGTGTGCATTCTAGCAGCACCAAAACATACCAATTCCAAAAGTGAGGGACCTAATAGAAAAATATATGAGAACCTGCTGTCCCAGTATTGACAAATGAAATGGTCAGTGGCCCCTCAGAGGATGAACACAGAACCCATTCTGGTTGGTAGGATATTATAAGATCCAAAAAGTAACAAATTGTCAGATCATAAATGTATAAATAGATTAACAGTACTATCTTATCAATTATCCAATAATGAACAGTAAGTCTCTGAAGGCTGCTCAGAACTTTTGTGATGTGTTAACAACCTGTACCAATAAGCAATCTGGTTGTGGTGAAGGCTGCACAGAACCTGTGTGATGTATTCATAACAGGATGTACCAGTAAGTAAGCTGATTGTTGTGAAGGCTGTGCAGAACCTGTGAAGTGTTTATAATTGGACGTACAAGTAAGTAAACTGTTCTCTCTGTCCCTATATGAGCATTCAGGTCTCTTATTACCAACAGCATCTCATGTCCTGCCTTATCTAGTAGGTCCTGCAATTGCTGCCTGAATGTACTATTTTTCTCACTATCAAAACCTTATGGGGAGCATCAGCTGATGAATACTGCCCTGTATTTACACTGGAGTCTGGTTACCATGCATCTGTCACTAATTCTGATGATATCTTTTATTGTCTTTGGAAGACTCTTCCTTACCACAATTCCCATGACATTTCTAGTCTGTCCTTCTGATGATATCTTTTATTGTCTTTGGAAGACTTTTCCTTACTGCAATTCCCACGATATTTCTAGTCCATCCTTCCCTAGAGTAGTAGATTCTGGATGCCAAATCAAGTCAATTTGCTGCACTGTCCTTCTTCCACCATGTCTCCTGGGCACAGAGGATGTCCAGTCTCCTCCTTCCCATCTTGCCATCCACATCCTTGTTGTATCCTATCAGTGTATCTATATTCAATGTAGTAAGTCTTAGTTCACTTTTGGCAGAATAACTCGTTTTACAAACTGTTTTTGCTTGACAGTGCTGTCTGGGCAACTGGACATTGGCCATCAAGTAACTTACTGACCAGAGGCTGCTGGATCATATGTGGGCAGAAGCTGCCAATACATACCCCTCTTTCTGTTAGCCTGTGTTCATGGCATATGCCAGAATATGCCAGAATTTGTAGCAGATACCCATTCTTATTAGTTGGAGGTATTTGACAAAATCACCAAATTACCTAGAGCCAATACTGATTGCATTGTTGATTGACTTACCCTGGCACAGAACACAGCTTATGGTCCAATTTCTCCTTGATAATTTCCACAATGGTTGATGCCTAAATTGGTTGGTGCTATCCATGACTTCAGTTTTCAGTGATTTTGAAATAGAAAGATCCAGGAAGTTGGAGGAAACCCAGACAAAAAGACATGGGGAGAACATGCTGCACTCTATACATGCATTGGACAGAGGCTAAACTTGAACATTGTAGTTTGTGTTTGGAAAGCAGACCTTATCCATTATGGCAAATGTGTTTCACAAAATGCCATCATTGCCTTCTCTATCAACCCCCTGTTTATTTTCTACATGGGGTCATAGAGTCATGTCAACTGACTCTTAGGTCAATGCAATGCTCCTACTTTCTTTGTGCCATTTACTGAGTCATTTTCCAGAAGTTGGTAGAGTGCCTCTACTGCTTTGTTTTTGGTGTTGCAACTCTTCTCTTAGCCTCTTTGTTAACCAACCAATATTCCTTCTCAGCTCGGTCCATCTTTTCCATTTCCCAGTTTTTCTTGCGATCCTCCTTTCTTTTGAAGACTTCTGGACTTCTGCATTCCACCACCAGCTTTCCTTATATATTTTATTTCCATAACAGGCTCAGCGACATATCTGTTCTGCAGTCCTCACACATGCTGTTTGGAGGTGCTGCCATCCTTCTTCATCTTGATCTATTTCCTCTTCTTTCTGAGGTGTTACAGCCCTGAGCAATTTCTTGAACTCTTGTGTTTTTTCTCCAATCAACTTGCAGGTCTTCAGCCTAGTCTCTGTTGACCTTGGAGCCTTTCACACCATTTCTTGTTTGTCCTTCTTCTGTATAGTAGATTCTTGACCCCAAGCCAAGTGGCTTTCCTACACTGCCCTTCCATCTTGTCTACTGGATACAGAGGATATCCAGCATAAATCTGTCAGTGAGCCTACATTGAGTATAGCAATTCTTAGTTCATGTTTGGCATGTCGATTGATTTTATGTCCAGTTTTTACTCAGCAGAGCTACCCCATGCAACCAAAGCTGGGCAACTGAACACCACTATCAACCCAGGCCTGTATGGTTTTATGGTGGGTGCACAAGGTACAAACATAAGCTCAAAGGTTCATAGGTGTGTAATGGCCCTGGGACCTATGTAAGCCTAGCCAATAAGAATCCCTAGTATTATGTCAACAGATATTAGTTCCCATTACCTGTATCTAGCAGAGCAGCTGAGGTGATCCCCGGGGTAAATTTTCTATTTCCCATCCACTCGTCAAGATTTCTTTTGAAGAGGGCCAGAGAGGAGTTCTGCTTGAAGTGGATGGGGAGCCCAGTCTTGGGATGTTACCCTTTTCTGTAACAGTTTCTTCCTTCTGTTGTAGAGTTTGTTTATGGCAGGGGACCACCAGATTGGTTTCCTTTTTTTGGAGGTAAGTGTCTTGGTTCTGTTTGGGATGGCTCTATCCATACACTTGTGAATGTGTACGTACAGCACAATGGTGTGTGATTCAGCAGGTGAGCAGCTAGTTTTCAACTGTATGGGCATTGTAAAGTTTGCCACCTCCATTTTTAGGAGCCCAAAGTTTGCTTTGGAGAAGTTTTTTACAGTGGTTTCCTTTATGGTGGAGAGGGGGGATGTGGATATCCATGGTGATTATCTTATGGTCTGATCTGACCAGGGAGGAGTCAATTTCAGGTGTAGAGCAGCAGTTGCTCATGTTGGTTATGACCAGATTGAGGATGTTGTTACCCCCAGTGGGGGTAAGAACAAGTTGGTCCAGGGCATTGAAATTTATAAATTCCAGGAATCATTGAGCAAGTTAATTAGCACTTGAGTAGTTTTCCCAATTTATGTAGGGGTAATTAAAGTCCTCCAGTATTAGGGTGTTGGGTTTCACTTTGGTATTTTCCAGGATGTGTATGAATGTGGAGTGGGAGTCTTGGGGCATGGTAGGGGAGCCTACACTAGGCAACCACCTGGATTGCTGCCTTGCTCAGTGTACCTGGAGTATCTCCAAATTGTTGTGTTGGGCTACTAGTGTGGAGGTGTGTATATCCTTTATGAATATGGAGACACCACCACCTTTAGTTCTGCGGTACAGGTTTTGGGGCCTAAAGGTGTGGTATGAAATATAGCCTGGTAGTGTGGGGGTGCTCTCTGGAGCCTTGAACTAGGTTTCAGTACTGCACAGACATCAATGTTCTCCATTTTAAGGAGGGTTTAGACTGAGTGCATTTTGAGATTCAAACTTCTACCATTGAGTAGTATAACCCTCAGATTCTGTTTCGTTGTAGCAGTTACGGTGATACTTTTAAAATCAGGACATTGCCTAAGAAAGGCACTATAGGGGTGCCAAGCACCTTAGCCAGTATCCAGAATCCCAGGGGTGACAGATGCAGGCCATCTCTGGTGAAGCATTGAGGTCTGTCAATCATGTCCTCCCAGGCAGACAGATACAGGATCCCCTTAGAATGACACCAGAAATGTAGCCAGTTGTTGAAGTCAATTATTTTCTGCTTGTTCTGTGATATCATTCTGAGTGATGACAGGGTGCTACTCAGGGCAAGGGTCATACCTGCCTGAGCTACATGGTCTGAGACCTCCTCCATGTCTCTTTTCATGTAGTCCAGAGAGGTACATCTCAGGTCATTCACACCAACATGTACAATATCTGAGTCATATCTGTACCTTCTGTGGAGTGACCTGAGCACATGCGTTATGTGGCACCTGACAGGCAGCCAGCTGTAACTTTCTCCTTGTTCAACCTGGTGAGTGGGACATCAATGTGCCTTACTATTGAATCACCTATAACTAGTGTATTGGGTATACTGTGTTGCCTTAGGGGCTTTGTTTGGTTGGCACACTGTTTGTGTGAACTATGTGTTGTGCGATTTATACCATGGCATCCCTCCCACCATTAGCATGGGTACCTTGCATAGGTTGGAGTATGCCAGATCTTCAACCCACTTATCACCAGAAAATACCCATGATCATTTAGTGACATTAATAAACTCAACCAAATCATCTAGATCCAATTTGTACACCAAGCATGATGCTGTAATTTTTGAAGATACTGCACATCACAGATGATGCCCAAACCTCTTGGTCTATATACTCCTCCCCTTATAGGGCACCATCTAGAGTCGGTGCTGCTGCTCACAGCTCCATCCTTGCAGGATTTGTGAGGTGGAAATACTTAGTATATATTTGGATGGGAGGATCCCCACAGAGACCATGCAAACACCACACAGGCACTGGCCTGTGGTCAGGCATGAATCTTGTATCTTGTGCATATGAGATAAACCTAAACCATTAAGGCAATTGGTCTCCTTACACAAAACCTAGCACACAAAACATAGTGATATGTGCATATGATATGAACACCGTAACCCTTAAGGCAACTGCTCACCTTGCATAAAACCTAACACACAAAACACAGTCATAAATTTCTCAGCAGGTACAGATAAAAGTAAAAGGCAATTAACAAACCAGGATTCTTTCTACATGTATGTTTCATATTATTCCTACATTCCATCTTGTATATAATATCCTAGATCAGGAAATACAAGATATCACAATATACTAAAATAAATACGTATGCATAGCCAAATCTTTATATATACATATATATATATATATATATATATATATATATATATATATATATATAGCGGCTGCAGTGGTGGGGGCGGCTGCGGTGGTGCAGTGGTAAGCATTGCCCCCTCACAGTAAGAGGTTCTCTGATTCAATCCTCAGTTGGGGTGCCTTCTGTGCGGAGTCTGCATGTCCTCCCTGTGGTCACATGAGTTTTCTTCGGGTGCTCCGGTTTCCTCCCACATCTCAAAGACATGCTGTAGGTGGATCGGACACTAAACTGGCCCTAGGTGTGAGTGCGTGCATGTGTGTGCCTTCTGTGGAAGGTTGGGCGCTGGGCTGGTAACTCGACACTGTAAAAAACTCCACTACCAATCATGAGCAGACTGGTGATCCACTGTGGAGACCCCTAACTGGGAAAAGCCGAAAGAAGAAGAAGATATACACACACACACACACACAAACACACACACACACACACACACACATATATATATATATATACATATATATATATATATATATATATATATATATATATATATTTAAATCTCAAAGTATCAAAAACACACGACTGAAAAGTTTTTGAGGGGGTGAAAAAGACTGAAAGTACAGGATATCAAAGCACATTTGGTTGAATGATCCTGTTTATAGTGTTTATACATAGGAGTGTATAGGCAAATGAATGTTTGACTGAAAAGGTACTTCTTAACCTGTAACCTTACATACAAATGGAAGTTTATGCTATACCTAACTCAGCATCTGCTTTCCATTCATCTTTTTAAGTGTGGATTATGTCTTGAGTATGTTGTGTATTTTCAGCATGTTTTGATGTCCACATAATATAGCAGTTATATAAATAACTCTCCTTTGAATGCAAATCTAGATTTTTTTACTAAAATATTTTGGCTTAAACAAATATATGAACTGTCAGTATTTAGGATTTCTAAACATTTAATGCTGAAGTAGTAATTCACTATTTGCTTGGAAAACAGTCCAATCCTATAGAGCACCGAAAGGTTATTTCATAATCTTTCAATTTAATGAAGGTTTACTTTCAGAACAAAATAGTTTATCAGAGCTTAAAATGCATACTTGAAAAGAGCAACTGCTACAGAACATGGTAGGTTTACATTTTACAAATATATCACAGAAACCAGTTATCATCGTCCTCTTTTGCTAAATTCCACACGCTGAGTTTGTTATATTTTTGCAACTCTGCCAAACTGGACAATTATCCTGATGTTAATTAATATGGATCACATTGGAAACTGTAAAGTGGTGGCAGGGGGAAAGTGTAGTTAGGCAGCATAGTGTGGTGGTTTGTAGGATGACATTGGTGATCAAGAAGAGGAGGATGAGTGTGAGGGCAGCACCAAGGATCACATGGTGGAAATTGAAAAAGGGTAATTGTAAGGTGGAGTTCAGGGAAGAGTTAAGACAGCACTGGGTGGCAGTGAAGAGTTACCAAATAGCTGGGTAACTACAGCAGAGCTAGTAAGAGAGATGGCTAGAAAGGTGCTTGGTGTGACATCTGGAAAGGGGAAGGAGGACAAGGAGACCTGGGGATGGAATGAAGAAGTACAGGAGAGTATACAGAGAAAGAGGTTGGTGAAAAAAAGTGGGATTGTCAAAGAGATGAAGAAAGTAGACAAGAGTATAAGGAGATGAGGTGCATGGCAGAGAGAGAGAGGTGGCGAAGGCTAAGGATAAGGCGTATGAAGAGTTGTATGAAAGGTGGACACTAAGGAGGGAGAAAAGGACCTATACCGATTGGCTAGACAGAGGGACCGAGCTAGGAAAGATGTGCAGCAGGTAAGGGTGATAAAGAATAATGAGGGAAATATATTCACAAGTGAGGAGAGTGTGTTGTGCAGATGGAGAGAGTACTTTGAGGGGTTGATGAATGAAGAGAATGAGAGGGAGAGAAGGTTGGATGATGTGTGGATAGTGAATCATGAAGTGCAGTGGATTAGCAAGGAGGAAGTAAGGATAGCTATGAAGAGGATGAAGAATGGAAAGGCTGTTGGTCCAGATGACATACCTGTAGAAGCATGGAGGTGTTTAGGTGAAATGGCAGTGGAGTTTTTAACTAGATTGTTTAATGAAATCTTGGAAAGTGAGAGGATGCCTGAGGAATGGAGGAAAAGTGTTTTGGTACCGATTTGTAAGAATAAGGGTGATGTGCAGAGTTGTAGTAACTACAGAGGGATTAAACTGATCAGTCACAGCATGAAGTTATGGGAAAGAGTAGTGAAAGCTTGGTTAAGAAGGGAGGTGATGATTAGTGATCAGCAGTATGGTTTCATGCCAGGAAAGAGCACTACAGATGTGATGTTTGCTCTGAGAGTGTTGATGGAGAAGTACAGAGAAGGTCAGAAGGAGTTGCATTGTGTCTTTGTGGATTTAGAGAAAGCATATGACAGGGTGCCTAGAGAGGAGTTGTGATGTTGTATGAGGAAGCCGGGAGTGTCAGAGAAGTATGTAAGAGTGGTACAGGATATGTACGAGGGTAGTGTGACAACGGTGAGTTCTGCGGTGGGAGTGACGGATGCATTTAAGATGGAGGTGGGATTACATGAAGGATCATCTCTGAGCCCTTTCTTATTTGCAATGGTGATAGACAGGTTGGCAGACGAGATCAGACAGGAGTCCCCGTGGACTATGATGTTTGCAGATGACATTGTGATATGTAGTGAGAGCAGGGAACAGGTGGAGGAGACCCTGGAGAGGTGGAGATATGCTCTAGAGGGAAGAGGAATGAAGGTCAGCAGGACTAAGACAGAATATATGTGTGTGAATGAGAGGAAGGATAGAGGAATGGTGAGGATGCAGGGAGTAGAGGTGGCAAAGGTGAATGAGTTTAAGTACTTGGGATCAACAGTTCAGAGTAATGGTGAGTGTGGAAGAGAGGTGAAGAAGAGAGTACAGGCAGGGTGGAGTGGGTGGAGAAGAGTGTCAGGAGTGATTTGTGACAGAGTAGTACCAATAAGAGTGAAAGGGAAGGTCTACAAGAGGGTAATGAGACCGGCTATGTTATATGGGTTGGAGACAGTGGCATTGACAAAAAGGCAGGAGTCAGATCTTGACGTGGCAGAGTTGAAGATGTTAAGATTTACACTGGGTGTGACAAGGATGGACAGGATTAGGAATAAGTATATTAGAGGGTCAGCCCAGGTTGGAAGGTTTGGAGACAAAGCCAGAGAGGCATGATTATGTTGGTTTGGACATGTGCTGAGGAGGGATGCAGAGTATATTGGAAAAAAGATGCTAAGGATGAAGCTGCCAGGTACCAGGAAAAGAGGAAGGCCTAAGGTAAGGTTTATGGATGTGGTGAGAGAGGACATGCAGGTGGTTGGTGTGACAGAGCAAGATGCAGAGGACAGGAAGAAATGGAAACAGTTGATCTGCTGTGGTGACCCCTAACGGGAGCAGCCGAAAGAAGAAAAAGAAGACTGAAGCAAACGAATGTGATACAAAATGAGTAATAGCACAAGAACAGAACAGTCTTGAGAACTGGCAAACTGTGTTTAACCTTCAGAAAAATGTTTCACATGTGATCATTTTAGTATATATATTTATATATGGATTCACTTCAGAAGCTTGTAATACTGAAATATTGAATTTCAGTATCTTGAGCCCAAGAAGTGGAATCTACAAAACAACAAAAACTAAAAACTGCGAAATTCAAAACTTTGAATACCGGAAGTTTTGAATTTTGCTGTTTTAATACACACACACACACACACACACACACACACACACACACACACACACCATCCACCACACAAACACACACAATCACTCTACTACATGAAAGCAGGGGGGCGAGCCCCCCTGCACCTCCCATGTGGGGGGCTGCACCCCAGACGCGTCCCTACTAAAATATTCTCACTCCGAGGTCGCACTACATACAAACACACAGAAACACCACCACACAAGCTACTTTCTCTTTGCACACACACATCACAGCAACAAAACACACTGACAGACACCACAGCCCCTACCCAAACCCCTTAATACACACACACACACACACACACACACACACACACACACACACACACACACACACTTACCTGAATACATAACCATAGCGGAACTTTAGAAGCGCGAAATTCAAAACCTCCGGTATTCAATGTTTTGAATTTCATGCTTCTAAACTTTCGCTATTATGTGGATTCGGCTTCTTGGGCTCGAAATACTGAAATTCGAGATTTCAGTATTTCGGCTTCTGAATGGAACCCATATATATATATATATATATATATATATATATATATATATATATATATATATATATATATATATATATAGATAGATATATATAGATATATATAGATATATACATATATATATATAGATATATATATATATATATGTATATATATATATATATATATATATATATATATATATATTTGCAAAATATAAGACCCTCACTGCACTTCTATATTACTAAAGCTTACAACTGATTTGCTGTGACCAGTTCATCATAAGCAGGAATCATAGGTTCATAGGTAGGTACTAGGCTATCGGCCCAAGGGCCTATGTAATCATAACCAACAAGGTTCCCTTGCTTATGCCACCCAAGAAAGTTAATTTCCTGTGCCCCTGTCAAGCAGAGCCACAGAAGTGTTCCCCGGGGAGTATTTCCTATTTCCCATCCACTCATTAAGATTTTTCTTGAAGAGTGCTAATGAGGAATTTTGCTTGACATAGATGGGTAGCTTGTTCCAGAGTATAAGAAGTCTCTGGGACAGGAATCTATCCCTCCAGCATGTCCTGTTTATTGTGGTGACAAGCTTTAGGTCCCTAGAGCGTGTAGCTCGGAGGGATTGGGATTTCTTTAGGTGTAGCATGTCCAACAGCTCTAGGTTTAACATAGCTTTATATGTTAGGCAGAGATCTCCTCGGAGTAGGTGATATGCTGCATAGTAAAGCTGGAGTTTTTTGAGACGGTCAGTGTAGGGCATCTGTTTGAGGCCAGTAATCCTCTTTGTGAGGTACTTCTGTGGCCTTTCCAGCTGCTGCAGTTGTCTTGTGAGGTACATTCCAAAATGGGGGCTGTACTCTATAATGGGTCTAATGAGTGTTGAGTAGAGGGGAACAATGACCTCTTTTTTCCTGGATGAGAACCCTTTTGTGATGAGGTGTGCCACATAGAATGATTTCCTGACTACTGTGGTGATGTGATTATCAAAGGAGAGACTTACACACAGAAATGAAAAAAAATGTTATGAAGAAATAAGTAAGCCTTATTCTATGAAACAGCATGCAAATACAACTTCTTCACAGCTGAGAGAAAGTGTTTACCTGAACACATTCTATAGAGGAGACAAACTATATATACAGCAGTTTATATGAATTCAAGTTTAATGATATAAAATGTACAAAACTTCATATATCTGCAATTATAAAAATACACACAGCAAAACAGCATGGCTTTAATAGCCCTGGGAAAGTATTAAGCATGAGTTAAAGATTCTGAGAATGTCACATAAGTAATGTAATTATATTTTATTGAAGTATTACTTATGTTAATCTAAAGCTTTTCAGACATTAACAGTAAGAACCTTCCTTTTGGTGTTAATAAACTATTAATAATGAAAAAGGATGTGTTATTACATGCTGGCAACAAGGACTTAACGACCCATTCTACTTCCTTTATGAACAGAAGAAAGAAGATAACATGAACCTTAACGAAGTTCCTCATGTAATTTTTATCAAAATGAATTTCAGGCTTCACATGGAGTCACTTCACTAATGTAACAAAAAAATTAATTTTATACAGTTTGCATCCCACCTCAAAAACACTTGTGGCAAAGAGGTTCTATATGCAGCTGTCAGTAACATTCTAACTGATATGGCTAATTTCCAACCAAAATGTTCCAATGTAATATAGAATTCTTAGATGATAATCACTTTTATTTAAACTACAATAATAAACAAAGACACAACAGACATTTTAATTGTGATCCTACCTGAGAATGTGTCTCATGAAGTTTGTATTAATTTCATTTAATGACAAATGCACCAGCCCTCTAGCAGACTCCATCTCATAATTAAAGTAATACAATGCATATTATATGAGAGTTTTTTAGAGATGGACAGAAAAGAAGGTGACTGTCCAGATTACATGCTGTAATATAGCTGCAATCAAATAATTCTGCTATAGAAGTCCGGCATTTAGCCCAGGAACAGGTTTATTTATTACTCTGTGACTCCTGAAGAAGATGCATAACATGGGAAATCATCTGGTATAGGAAGAAAAGAAAGTCATATTCTAGATCTTTTAATTCCTTTCTCAAATTCACAAAATAGCAAATAGATTTTCCCTCTAAGCCTACAACTAATTATTTAGAAACAAGGATGAAGCATGCAGTTCTGGCTATAGGAAGTTTATATGTTTCTCTAGTAGACATTGCACTTAATCTGCATACACACACACACACACACACACACACACACACACACACACACACACACACACACACACACACACACACACACACACACACACACACACTCACAAAGCACCAACCTTTCCCAATTAATTACATCTGTAATAGACCTCTGCTTAGTTTTGCAATGAATGATTGAGTAAGGGTATATGAGTAAGTACATTTAAATATTAGCAATTGATCACAGGCAGTATAATCTACAGAGTCTGAGATAAGGCACTTAGTCTTTTCATGGGTTCCAGACTAGTTTTCTATTGATTTAAATGGAGGTGGTTACCAAACTTTCCTTCCTAATTAAAGAAATTTGGACCATCTGCTTTAGTACATACAATAGAAGAATAAGTAATCATGTTTGATGACTTAATTTGTGAGTCTTTCACCTACATCTGCAGATATAACAATAAGGTATATTCAGATTGCAAGAGCCTTTTAGCAGACTTTTAAAAATACAGCTGCAAGTATATTTAATACTGGCATATTACCAAAAGTCAAACATCAGTATTGGCATCCATGTTTGAAAACTAATGAAGGCAACCACTACTTTAAAACATGGATTAAATATGTCTTTAGCTAGACAGAAGTCATTACAAGGTCATCTTAACAACAAAACTAAGTCTTTTCTCTTCATTAGCCTTAAAATGTCTAATATAGTGCCAGTACCAGAAGGAAGATGTGGATGACTGCAAAGATGTTTCCCTGCTTCTATCATTTCTGTTAATAGCCCACTCTCATACTAATGAGTGGTGTGGTACACCTGAAGAGTACTGACCTAGAAACTGGTGCTATTTACTATGTGAATGCCATATTTAGGCATTTAAGCAACTCACAGATCATTGTTTGTATGAATGATTAGTCTTAGATGTATGTCCACCACTTCAAATAGAAGGAGGAAATAGTTCTACATTGATGAGGTACTTGTGAGTCAGTATGAAGATGGCAATGCAAGCCCACAAAAGACTATTAAGAAACAGCTGAATTAGAAATGACACATTCAGTAAATATTGTTTTAAAAGCATCAACATGTTTAAGACTGAATAGGGTTGGAAAGGGTTAAGAAGAAATTATGTCCAGTTATAAATATATAGCCTAAAAGCAGAGGAAAGAATCCTTCAAGTAGCAGCTTTGAGTCTAATGGATATGACCAAAATAAAGGGCAGGTCTGCATGGCTGAAGGTCAGTCACACTGTCTGCAAAGAAGAAGTGCTAAAGCATGATAAGGCCATGAGAATGGTAACCTGTTTATTGCAAGAAATGTGGATCACTTAGAAAGCAGTGATGCAAGGAGAAATATTTGTATAATAAGTATGTCAGAGACCATTAGAGTAGGGCATGGACTTCATAATATTGCTACAGATGAAACTGGTCATAGTACCATGATATCTCAAAGATATTGGGCAGGGTAAATATGATGAAGAGGTTAATCCCTAGTTTCACTGACTCAGCTAAATGACCTGCAAAATTCATTGCATTAAAACAAAACATTGGTTTTGATATAAATACAATTGAGGGGTCTAGTTGTAATGGAGCAGAAAGTTTGTCTAAAAGAAGAAGAGCTTTTCTTAGCACTATACATGAAAATACACAGATGCAGAAAAATAATGTGGCACCTAAAACAGGAAACAAATTGGAAATGAGTGGCATATCTGGGTAGGTTAGCAGTTTTCTGGAAAGGGAGACACTGGATGCTCACATCTAGAATTTAAGTGACTAGATTTTTGGAGGAGGTAATGCTTGGGATAATGTGCAACAACATACATTTTATTTATACAGAAAAAAATGGAGCTCATAAAATATTATGTAATGAGTAGCAATGGCAGAGAAAATTGTGCAGGTATAGAGAAGCAGAAAGCCACGCCCACACAATTACACTCACCTTTAGCTGTTAAAAAGTTAAATAATTGAAGTACAAGTATCAGTTTCAAGGACAACCCTCAAGCAATGTAAACAGAGATGAAATTAATCAAAACAAGGACTGCAGGATATAGCTTCAAACCATAGTCTTATAGATGGTTTTACAATGGAGAGGATGATGAAGATGGAGGAAAATATCCTTAATGAGACTAAGACAATGAAAGGGGCTTACTCCTTAAGTGGCAGACTCTATATAATATATATATGTATATATATATATATATATATATATATATATATATATATATATATATATATATATATATATATATATATATTGTGTGTGTGTGTGTGTGTGTACATATATATAAATGTATATGTATGTAGATATATATATAGAAATATATAGATAGATAGGTACATGTATGTATCAATCTGTGAAGGTAGGGCAGAGGTAGTTGAAGGTAGTTGGAAAATATGAAAAAAATAGAGAAATGTAGGAATGAGCTGTGCAGAGTTTAAATATACCAACCAAAACACAGAAAAACCAAACAAGGAATTTTCCAGCTTGAAATGAAGATTGTTGATGGAGCAGGTGGAAGGAGCATTGGATCAGAGAATGATTTAAGCATAGATGCAGATGCCTCAGGGTAAAATAGGATGGAGTAAAAAGAGTGGTGAAACAGCTATTGCTTATGACATCACTGTTTGTCATTACTTCTGAAATCAGGGGAAGAAACCGAAGAAACAAATGGAAAGGAAATCAAAGCAGGAAGTAGAAGATGACCAGATTTATGGACTGTGGATGGAAGCCAAAGAAAGATAGTGATAAACATTGGATTATATGATGTCCTTAAGGCCATGGAGCAAGTTTGACAGTGGAAGTGGGCACAGGTGTAGGCATGAATGAATGTTATCTATAATACATACAATCTGAATTACTCATTTATTGCAAAAACTCATGGAGGGAAAAACTGGTCTCTAAGTGATAGCAGAGGGGCAGGCAGTAGTAAATTGGATAAGGTAGTGTGCATGAAAGACTTATGCATGCATTAAAATATATGATCCTTTTAGGCAAAAAGAAAATAATTGAAGACAGCTGAAAGTCTGGTAGTCCTGGAAGTAGAAAACTGAGTTAAATTAGGGGAAGACAGTTATTAAAACAAAACAGTTCTATAAGCTATATAATGTGCAAGTAATACTTTTGGGAATTTTGTAAATATAACACTCATTTCACTTAAGGGGACTGAATTGATGTATGGAGGCTTTTTTCACTGCTGATGCTATGAGGTGATTTGACTGTTAATACATTATCATTTCTGCATATGATAAAAGAGATGAAAATTTTGTGAGGCTTATGCAAGCAAAATAATAATATTGCATTATGAGAAAGTTATCTGCATTTTTGTAGCAGCGATTTCATTCACCTGGGCTGTTCCTGAAATTGGATCACTGTGATCAGTTCACTACCCTGATAAACAAAGTTAATAAATAAATAAATAAATAATGCGGGACACTGGAATAATGTAACCGAACTAACAGCTTATGGAGTTATCAGACGGGGAGGTGAGATTACAGTAGAAAGTTTCTCCAAGATGGGGCTCTATTTGAGAATGAGGATGAGGGAGAACTGGAACAGGAATAGGATACAGAGAGGAAGCACTAGGGAATAAGTGAGGAATTCAAGCAAAATAGCATTCAAATGAGTGATGACGAGTTGAGAAAGACTTCTAATAGGTGAAGCATTAAGGCACATGGGGAGGCATACTTAAGGAAGGTTATGTCATGAAGCAGGAGAAACAAAGTACAATTCATTTAGGGATCTGTGCATGCGATGAAGCCACGTGGAGTACTGGAACTTAGAGGAGATGCTGTGAGTGAATGAAGAAGCAAGGAACTGTGATAACAGGAAATGTCATGGTTGAGAAAGAGAGAAAATGCCTGACATTTCAATCTTCTTTACTGAGCTTGAAGCAGCATACTACAGAAAAATACCAACAATCTATGTATAATATACATCTAGTACCAATAATACTTGTATAATTCTTCAGTTAAATAATGCATATCAATAACTATTTCACTCTTTCATTGTGATACCACCTACTTCTTGTTTCAGTTTTAGTAAAAATGTACCGACTTTGAATTCCTTTATCTAGGCCCCCATATCCTATATAGCTTAATACTCTTTATACTGTCCATAGTAAACACTTTTTCCTTATCTCTGCATGCATTTTGTTAGACATTTACCATGGAATTCCATTGCTTCTCCTCTTTATTCGATTTTATTGTCAAATGCATCCACAGTTGTGTTAGATGCTTTAGTAATATCAACAGTTTTCATTGTCTCATTAATGCCTCATTCTAATTATATTAATTTCACTTTATACTCTGTTAAGTGAGACTCGTGGCCAAAAGGTTAAATAACATTTCCTTGACCCATTAACAGATGCATAACTAAAACTGGAATGATAATTTTATTTAGTATTATACTATCAAAACTGTAATTACAGATAATCAAATTAAAACAGCTTAAATGATTTTTTTAAGTTACAATTTCCAAATTTTAACCACTCCCATTACATAAAATGTTCAAGTTTTGCTAGAATAGTAAAACAAGTTGACTGTTTTACGAGTCAGATACTGTTTTCTTTTATATATATATATTTTTTTTTTACAACTGCTCATCCATCCTTTCATCACATTTAGCCCAGTCATTCCCATCATCAGTGCAAGGGGTCTTCCAAGAATGGACATAATTCAGACAGCCATCAGTTGTGGTTTGATATTTGTTGTTTTTACTCTACAATCTTGCACAGGTAAGACTTCCCACAGATGTCTGTGCAATTGTTTGACCATGCTGGACAACCCCCTATTCCCATGCTGGTGTTCCATGAAAGTAACACCACCTCTGCCATAAGGCAGTAAATACAGTCCTCTGCAGTGTCCACCAGAGATGATCATGCCTTTACTCGTCCCCCTTGAGCATGTTCACCACCTTCCTTCCCCAAGATAAATGAGTAGCCTCTACTGTTTTACTCCTGTCTTACCCCTACGTAGATCCTCCAGTGTTACAGGTGTGCCTGCATCATTTATTTTATTTTATTTGTATTTTACCAGTAATGTCCAACTGGGCATCAAACCCCTTTTCAACAGGGACCTGGGGAGAAAACTACAGGGTCACAATAATACATGAAACAGAGTCATGAAAACAGAAACATAAATAATACATGAAAAATAATCATAAAGCAAGTACATAAACCTGTGGCACTCATTGATGGTAACTTGTACACTTTGCTCTTCTTTACCTATTAAGTAAAATAGAAGAATATAGAAGGCGAACAGCAGGATATAAAGGTGAAACCTGGTCATGTTGTAAGAATGAGTCTTAGAAAATGTACTCAAAGTGAATATAGTAAATTCCAGTAGAGCCAGAGAAAGGTTCATAGGTTCATAGGTTCAAAGTTTTATACTAGGCTATCTGCCCCAAGGCATTTATAAGCCTAGCCCAAATTTCTGTGGCTTACGCCACCCCTTATAAGCCTTATAGCAGAGGGGCAGGCAGTAGTAAATTGGATAAGGTAGTGTGATAAGTTTGTTGTGCCTCTGTCCAGTAGTGACACAGAGATGATTCCCGGGGTAAACCTACAATCTCCCATCCACAGGTCAAGATTTATCTTGAACAGAGCCAGCGAGGTGCTCTGCCTCACATGGACCGGGACTCTATTCCACAGCATAGGGAGTCTCTGAGTGATAAATCTATCCCTCCAGCACATCCTATTTATATCCGTGCTAAGGTTTAAGTCGCTTGCTCTAGTGGTTTTGGTGGATTTGGATTTTTTGAGGTGGAGCATGTCCATTAATTCCGGGTTGGACATGGCCTTGTATGTCAGGCACATGTCACCTCTGAGCAGATGGTATGCAACTGAATAGAGCTGGAGTTTCTTCAATCTGGCAGCATATGACAGATTTTGGAGTCCCTTTATCCTTTTGGTGAGGAACTTTTGGGGTCTCTCCAATTGCTGCAGATGTCGGGCGAGATACATCCCGAATGGGGCATTGTACTCGATCATTGGTCTGATAAGTGAAGAGTACAGGGAACAATGACCTCACTAGATCTGGATGTGAATCCCTTCATGATCAGGTGGGCAATGTAGAAGGTCTTTCTAACCACTTTAGCAATGTGAGTGTCAAAGAAAGGCCACTGTCAACCTGGGTCCCCAGGTCCCTGATAACCTCTTCTGTGCTTAGTGGATTGCCACCTATATGGTAGCTTGGGGTTACCTTGTTTTTCCCGAAGGGTATGACTATACATTTTGGCATTTAACTTCAGGCCATGGCTCTGGCACCAGCTATCTGTTTCCGTGAGTCCCTTCTGAAGGATATCCGTGTCCGATGCACTTTCCACTATGGCGCCCAGTTTGCAGTCGTCTGCAAACTTTGTCAGCCAAAGTCTTCCCATGTTGGCCTGTACTTCTGAGAAGTAGATGCCAAACAATAGGGGGCCAAGGACCGAGCCCTGTGGGACACCACTTGTGACTGGCTTGGAGTCTGACATAGCGCCAGCAACTCTAACCCTGTGGGTTCTGTCCTTAAGCCAGTTTGCAACCCATCTTGTGACATATGGGTTTACATTTAAGCTGGTAAGTTTTTCTACAATACCCAAGTGGGGTATTGTGTCAAAAGCCTTTGCAAGGTCAAGGTAGGCTGTATGGACTGCCTTTCCCTCATCAATGGCCTTGGTGACTGTTTTGAAGAAGTCGACCAAGTTCAAAAGGCATGATCTTCCCTTGACGAAGCCAAACTGGGTCGGGTCCAATGTCTGCAAGTCCCCTATATCTTTGTTTATGAGCTCCATTATGATCCTCTCCATAGCTTTGCAGACTAGACTTGTTAAGCTTATGGGGCGGTAATTACCAGGGTCCGTAGGGGCACCGCCTTTGTGGAGTGGGACCACAGTTGCCATACGCCACTCCTTGGGCACGTATCCTGTGGTAAGGCTGAAATTAAACAGCTGCCTTATGTGCGGGTTTAATTCCTCATTTAGCTCATGTACCACACAGCCGGGGACACCATCCGGTCCCATTGATGCTGTATTTTTAGCTTTAGAGAGAGCAGCTTTCACCTGCGCATTTGAGATGTCTGGGAGGCCACACTCCGCTGGGATAGTTATCTCTCCTTTAGGGGGGGAGAGGGGGGTGAAGTTTGCACTGAACCTGTCTGCCAGTATGTTGGCAATGTCTGTGGGTTCAGTGATTTTTGTATCATTTTGGACTAATTCTGTGCATATCTGGGAGTTTCCACCCAGGTTCCTAACATAGCTGAAAAAGGCCTTATGATTGTCCTTTGAATCCATGGCAATTTTTCTCTCAAAATTGGCCTTAGTTGATTTTATGAGTGCTCGTATTTTTTACTAATAATGATCAGGGGTGACTTCCCTTTTATGGATTTTGTTCTATCATGTAATAGCTTTCTCCTCTTATTATAAAGTTTGTTAATGGCTGGGGTCCACCAGACTGGACGTTTGCCCTTTGTGGAAAGAGTCTTGGTTTTATTTGGGATTGCCTGATCCATGCAGTCCTGGAGGTGTTCATAGAAGGCATTTGTAAGGGCTTCCACATCTTGGGTTGTGGTTTCCACT
The DNA here is from genome assembly GCF_019279795.1 of Protopterus annectens. Taxonomy (NCBI): domain Eukaryota; kingdom Metazoa; phylum Chordata; order Ceratodontiformes; family Protopteridae; genus Protopterus; species Protopterus annectens. Next base: position 542,188,638 of record NC_056732.1, on the reverse strand, counting down.
GGCTCAGGGGCCTTGAAGGATACCACACCAGTCTTGAGTAGTGTGAAGTTTGCTTTAGAGAAGTTCTTCACTGTGGTCTTTTGTTTGGGGTGGGGGCGGGATGTGGATTTCCAGTGAGATTAGTTTATGATCAGATCTCACCAATGAGGGATATACTTCCAGTGTGGAGCATTTTGTCCCCATGTTTGTGATAATGAGATCTAGTATATTTTCTCCTCTCGTGGGAACAGTGACTAGCTGTTCCATGGCATTTGAATTTATGAACTCCAGGAACCATTGGGCTAGAAAGTTAGGGCTTGAGTAATGTTCCCAGTCTATATTCGGGTAGTTGAAGTCACCCAATATGATGGTGTTTGGAGATACATTTATACCCTCCAGTGTCTTCAGGAAGACTGTGTGGGGTTCCTGAGTTTGAGAGGGTGGCCTGTAGCATGCTACAATTTGTAGAGCAGTTTTGCCTATGGTTAGTTGCACCTGGATGGTTTCCGAAGCTTCGTGCATTGCCACCAATCTGGAGGTGTGGGTATCCTTTATGAATATGGATACACCCCCTCCTTTTGTGGTGTGGTCCTAGTTTTGGGGCCGGAAAGCATGATATGAAGTAAAACTAATAGTGCTGGGGTGCTCTCAGGAGCCTTGAACCAGGTTTCAGTTACAGCACAGACATCAATGTTCTCCATACTGAGAAGGGCCTTGAGTGCGTGCATTTTGAGATTTAGACTTCTGGCATTGAGCAGCATTACCCTCAGTTTCTTCCCATCTTTGTTTTCTAGGGTGGTAGGTTTAGAATTTGAGCTTTGTCTAAAAAAGGCACTATGGGGGTGGCAAGAGCCTTAGCCAATATCCGGAATCCCAGGGGTGACAAGTGCAAGCCATCCCTTGCGAAGCAGCGTGGCTTGTCAAGCATGTCATCCCAGGCAGACAGACACTGGATCCCCTTTGAATGACACCAGACATTAAGCCAATTGTTAAAGCTGATCATCTTGTCTCTATATTGTGGCATCATTCTTGGTGAAGGAAGGATACTGTTCAGGGTTAGGGTCATACCTGCCTGGGCTACATAATCAGAGAGCTCCTCTATGTCTCTTTTCATGTAGTCCAGGGAGGTACGTCTCAGGTCGTTCACACCAGCATGGACAATGACTGTGTCATATTTGTACTTGCCGTGGAGTGACCAGTGCTTGTGTTATGTGGCGGATTCTAGCGCCCGATAGGCAGCTACTGTGACCCTCTCCTTGTTCAGCCTGGTGAGTGGGACGTCAGTGTGTCTGACTATGGAGTCACCTATGACAAGTATGTTTGGTGTTGTATTTGGCCTTAAGGGCTGTGACTGCTTTGCATACTGCTTTTGTGGTTTATGTGTTGCTTGTGGGGTGTCTTGAGGTAGCAGTTGTTTGGGTGTCTGCTTTGGAGGCCTCTGCTGTTTAGGTAAATTTTTACTCAGAGCCTCCGAGTATGTCTTTGTGTGTTTATGTGTTTGATTCAGTGGTGTGGTAGCATTATGTGAGGCTGGTTTTGTGGTGTGTGTAGTTGCCTTCTCCTCCTGTCTGGTCTTGCCAGTCCTGAGTTGAGAGAGCTCAGCCTCCAGTTTGGCTAAATAGCTGCATCTCTCAAGTATTTGTGTTATGTGGGAGGAGGAGAGGGTTGTCTGTGTACATGAGGCAGTTATAACATTGCCTCAAGATTCCCAGATTCACCAGCTGGACCGGAGAGGAGATTGACAACTGACCTTTGGACATGCTAGAATAATATTGGGAATTCCTTAATAATTGAAAACAAGGGCCAGTGGGGAGTGATGGTGTAGTGCTTTTAATTTTTAGCGCTGACTTATATAATTGCTTTAGTGAGCAAGTGCCAGGTAACTTGAGTGCAATGTGTTACAAGTAACTAAATGCAAAAACGACAAACAGTAACTTTCTTTCAAGTGAATCAAGGAAATAAGTACCGTAAGCAATGCAGATATCACTAGTGATCCACAGAAGTGCTGAGAAGCCGCGTATTAGGTGGAATTAGCTTCCAGGGAAATAACAAGCAAACAAACAACAAGCATATAAACAAAGCTAGATTCAGCAGGCCTGGATCTAGTCTATGCTAGAGCAAACAAGGTGTACCAATTTAAGTAAGATACAGTTCAAATATTATGGCACTATAAACCTTTAACCAGAAATTCCCAGCTCAGAAGGGCAGAGTCCAGCCTCTTCTCCCACAAGAGTGCAGACCACAAACCTTCTTAATGTAAAATAACTGGCCTGAAGCCCAAGTGCCTAAACCAGAACTAATACACTTGGACACTGGGCTCTCAATCAGCAGTTCCCAACTTAGAAGGATGAAAGCTACCTGTCCAGCCACCACAGTGCTTGCCACAAACCTTCCTAATGTAAAACAACTGGTCTGAAGCCCAAGTGCTTAATCCAAAAGACTTAGAATGATAGCTACACTTTAATCAAGTTACAACCAAGCAGTAATAAATACAATTGAATACTTTAGAGAATGTCTGGATTAGTGCTCAAGTTAAACAAACAAAGCTAGATCCAGCAGGCCTGAATCCAGTCTATGCCACAGCAAACAAGGCGCAACAACTTCAGTAAGAAGCAGTTCAGATATGCATGCACTATAAGCCTTTAACCAGAAATTCCCAGCTCAGAAGGGCAGAGTCCAGCCTCTCCTCCCACAAGAGTGCAGACCACGGACCCTCTTAATGTAAAATAACTGGCCTGAAAGCCCAAGTGCTTAAACCAGAATTAATACACTTTTAGAATAACAGACACTGAGCCCTCAATCAGCAGTTCCCAACCTAGAAGGATGTAAGCTACCTGTTCTGCCACAACAGTGCAGACCACAAACCCTCTCGGTGCAAAACAACTGGTCCGAAGCCCAAGTGTTTAAACCAAAAGGCTTAGAATGAGTTACACCAAGCAGTAATAAATACAATTGAGTATTTTTAAGATGATGCAAAAGTAAAATGAAGTAGGTAGAAACACAAGTACAGTAAAAGAAGATGAATTTTTTTTTTTTTTTTTAAATCTGAACAAGTGCTGAGATCAAAGAAACAGATTTGAGTGCTGAAACTAGAAAACTGGCTAGTTATAAGGAAAAAAAACAAGCTAGAAGGCTTCCCTCAAACACAGAAGGGCTTGGGGGCTCAGAAGCCTACACATAGTCTATACCACTTAACAGGAAAGGCAGGAAATAAGCTTAATTTTTTTTTGTCTGTTTCCCAGATGCTCTCTTTGTACACAGTAGGAGTGCCTGAAATCAGAATATGATCTCACTGCACTCAGTTGAGTGAGCAAATGAGATGAGCCCAGAGGCAGGCTGAGGGGCGGGCAGTTGAATAACTGAAGAGCAGAAACTGCCAGTTCAGTTAAATATTCCTTCAACACAGTTTAAATCAAATTAAATACTGTATTTTTTTTTTTAAAGTGCAGATAAAGATACTTAAATTCTCTTATACGTCCAGTTGAATATAATCAAGTTCTTAGCCGGCCAAAACTGAGGTTTTTAAGCATAAAATATTTCACAATGCACCACTTAACTAGGCAAGGACAGGAAATCAAAGAATGTGGCTACCCCCACACCTGTAATTACTAGCAAATAACAAAATTCAGCAAACACTAGCTTCTGTTCAAGTTACTAAAGAACAGAAAAACTGCCAGTTCAGTTAAATATTCCTTCAACACAGTTTAAATCAAATTAAATGCTGTATTTTTTTTAAATAGTGCAGATAAAGGTACTTAAATTCTCTTATACGTCCAGTTGAATATAACCAAGTTCTTAGCCGGCCAAAGCTGAGGTTTTTAAGCAGAAAATATTTCACAATGCACCACTTAACTAGGCAAGGACAGGAAATCAAAGAATGTGGCTACCCCCACACCTGTAATTACTAGCAAATAACAAAATTCAGCAAGCACTAGCTTCTGTTCAAGTTACTAAAGAGCAGAAAAACTGCCAGTTCAGTTAAATATTCCTTCAACACAGTTTAAATCAAATTAAATACTGTATTTTAAAAAAAAAAAAGTGCAGCTAAAGGTACTTAAATTCTCTTATATGTCCAGTTGAATATAACCAAGTTCTTAGCCGGCCAAAAAAGTGAGTATAAGAACAGTTGATACTGGATCAAATTACATACAAAATATTTTTATTGTGTACAAATTATTTACATAGGAGACTCTCATGTTTATTCTAATGGGCATACTTATTGACAGGATAGGTGATGAGGTCAAAGAGAGAAAGTAAAGAGAAAGGGATGCTGGGATTATGCTGGTGTGTTACAACAACATATCCATGAATACCTAGGTGGATTTTCAGTTTCATTTTGAACGAGGAAAGCTTATCACTGAGCCTTTGGTTTACAGGGAGAGAGTGTTCCCTATTCTGGAGATTTGGCTGCCATATAGGACTTTGCCTGCTGAATTGCTAGCTTTATGTATGTTTAGTAAAGATTTGTATGTGGATCTAAGATTTTTGTTAGTAATTATGGTGTAAGGAAATTTTTAGACTTGCATGGTTTATGGACTATATTGTGTGCCATAGGTAGTTAAATTTAGTTGAGTTATGAATAATTAGATTCTATGTACTGAAAGGCACAATAATGTGGCAAGACTGTTACATTGTGGATTGCACAATAACTATAACCTAACGGCAAATGAAAACCATTGGAATGAGTTATTGAGAATGAAAACAATTATAATTGCACAAGATCATCCAATGCCATCAGTCAAGAAAGATGAAACAATTAAACAAGACATTGTAGTTGAATAAAAGATGAAAAAAGTAACATAATTTATTGAAATAGCTACACCTACTGATTTTTGTGTCATGTGTACTGAGATATATAAAGTCATAAAATACCAGGCTATGCAAACTGAAACTACAGCAATCTGGAATAAAGGCACTCAGAGAGTTCCACTGGTACTAGAAGTAACTAGGCTAATAAGAAATAATGTAACCCCGTATGAATTGCAGAAGGAGATACTTCTGAGTACATTGTGTGATTCTGTGTACTGAGAACAGCCCTCTTGAAAATATCAAAGACAGAAGCAATACTAAATTTGTAAGCTTCTGTCTTAAGCCAAAAAGATAGCTGCAACGGTCAAGAGTCTACACAATCCACAATGATAGGAATGGTCTAAAGACAATAAAACTGTAGTTAAGTAAAATCACTTTGCAAATAAAGCACTAGTTTTCTAAAGATCAGTTATGTCCTTTCATTTCTATATGGGGATTTCATCAGAACTGATCTAGCAATACATTCACTAACAGTTATATACCTTCAGTTAATCACATAAACAATAAGGTTGGATACTAAAGAGACATTTATTTATTTTATTTCCAGTTTGATAACTGGGGTGGTCCACTGGGCTCAAGGAGCCCGTTTTCAGTGGAGGCCCGGGGAGAAAAGCTCCAAAATTACAAAGATACAATAAAAATACAATAAAAATATGATAAAAAATACAATAAAATGCAGTTATGAATAATCCTAGTATTATATAATATTTTAAACAAAATTGTAAGATGATACAGTGAGATGTAGCAAAAGGATGTAGTGCAATAAGTGGAGTATAGGAGACTTGAGGATAGTTTATACAGAACATGCTTGGTAAAGAAGATGGGTAGAGTAAAGTATGCAGAGTAGTAGGAATAAATACCTAAAAGTGGAGGAAGGAGAGAGAGGCAGTTGAGTAGTGAAGCAAGAGGCAATTGTTTATTAGAAAGAAGAACATATGTGAGAAAAAAGCAATAGGGGATAATACAAGGGGAACGGAGGGTAAAGTTAGTAGAAGAGTGTTGGACACAATTTGTAGAATGTTAGAGTCATTAGTTAGTCAAATGCAATATAGGTTTAGATGAAAGAAGTATATAGGGGGACAGAAGTACAGAAAGAAGGGTATGTTTAGTATTTACACTATATACATTAAAGGTGTATAAGTTATGTAAGAAATATCAAGGGGAAGCTGTTGGGCAGAATAGCAAGGTGAAGAAGTATTTAATGAAGAACAAGTAGAAATGAGTTTAATAGGATGAGGGGGGCAGAGAGCAATTACATTTCCAATTTTGGGAGAGATGAGAATGGAGCCGGGATTTAAAGAGTTCAAGGTTATTGGAGATTCCATTTTTTTGCTAGGGAATAGGATAGCAGACACTAGCCAGCAGGACGTTTTGGTTTGTGAATAGCAAGTTGATTTTGTTGTGCAGATCTTTGGGGTCTGTGGGTAGTATAAGAGGGAAGGATGTATGCTAGAGCAGGGCATGCAGTAGGTTTAAAGATTAATTTGTGGGCTGTTGTGAGTTGGAGATTATTTTAAAAAAAAAGATGCAGCTAAAGGTACTTAAATTCTCTTATATGTCCAGTTGAATATAACCAAGTTCTTAGCCGGCCAAAAAAGTGAGTATAAGAACAGTTGATACTGGATCAAATTACATACAAAATATTTTTATTGTGTACAAATTATTTACATAGGAGACTCTCATGTTTATTCTAATGGGCATACTTATTGACAGGATAGGTGATGAGGTCAAAGAGAGAAAGTAAAGAGAAAGGGATGCTGGGATTATGCTGGTGTGTTACAACAACATATCCATGAATACCTAGGTGGATTTTCAGTTTCATTTTGAACGAGGAAAGCTTATCACTGAGCCTTTGGTTTACAGGGAGAGAGTGTTCCCTATTCTGGAGATTTGGCTGCCATATAGGACTTTGCCTGCTGAATTGCTAGCTTTATGTATGTTTAGTAAAGATTTGTATGTGGATCTAAGATTTTTGTTAGTAATTATGGTGTAAGGAAATTTTTAGACTTGCATGGTTTATGGACTATATTGTGTGCCATAGGTAGTTAAATTTAGTTGAGTTATGAATAATTAGATTCTATGTACTGAAAGGCACAATAATGTGGCAAGACTGTTACATTGTGGATTGCACAATAACTATAACCTAACGGCAAATGAAAACCATTGGAATGAGTTATTGAGAATGAAAACAATTATAATTGCACAAGATCATCCAATGCCATCAGTCAAGAAAGTTGGAACAATTAAACAAGACATTGTAGGGGAATAAAAGATGAAAAAAGTAACATAAGTTATTGTAATAGCTACACCTACTGATTTTGTGTCATGTGTACTGAGATATATAAAGTCATAAAATACCAGGCTATGCAAACTGAAACTACAGCAATCTGGAATAAAGGCACTCAGAGAGTTCCACTGGTACTAGACGTAACTAGGCTAATAAGAAATAAATCTGTAACCCCGTATGAATTGCAGAAGGAGATACTTCTGAGTACATTGTGTGATTCTGTGTACTGAGAACAGCCCTCTTGAAAATATCAAAGACAGAAGCAATACTAAATTTGTAAGCTTCTGTCTTAAGCCAAAAAGATAGCTGCAGGTCAAGAGTCTACACAATCCACAATGATAGGAATGGTCTAAAGACAATAAAACTGTAGTTAAGTAAAATCACTTTGCAAATAAAGCACTAGTTTTCTAAAGATCAGTTATGTCCTCTCATTTCTATATGGGGATTTCATCAGAACTGATCTAGCAATACATTCACTAACAGTTATATACCTTCAGTTAATCACATAAACAATAAGGTTGGATACTAAAGAGACATTTATTTATTTTATTTCCAGTTTGATAACTGGGGTGGTCCACTGGGCTCAAGGAGCCCGTTTTCAGTGGAGGCCCGGGGAGAAAAGCTCCAAAATTACAAAGATACAATAAAAATACAATAAAAATACAAAAGGGCATTTTAGGCATGCACTATTTGTCAGGACTTTTCTGTTCCTTTCTGTTCCTTCAGCTGTGCCCACTATTGACTGCCTGGTGTTCCAATTTCTCTTTGTGGAATGCATTTTGGCAGTTTCCAGTTGGTCCCTTCACCTCCCTGTAAAATCTGAACAACCTCCAGTTGCTCTCTGTTCAATGCCTAACCGTATAAGCATCAGGACTGTATTTTAAAAGCATAGCACTCTCAAAGGTGTCATCATCGTCTGCAATTCTTTGTTACTTAAGTTTCCCTCACCCACACACAGTAATGGAATACATTTATCTTTTCTGTACTATAACATTTCATTTTTGTATCATCCAAGAAGTGGTCTGGGTAGCCTCTTTGAATGAACATAAATATCAGTTGATGTAATTCTTTTAATAAAATGTAATCATCAAAAATTAATCTACATAACTGTGCCATCTGCCCCTTAATAATGATTCTTTGCTGGAAATGGGGGTGGTTACTCTGGTAGCACAAATGTTTGTTTGAAATAGTAGGTTTATGATAAATTGTGGATCTGAGCCTTTGATTCAATATATTTCAAACAAATAAAAATGTTCAAAGAATTCATAGCCTCAAAGAGGTGTGTGTAAGTGAATTTTAAAAAAGGTACTGTATTTTGAATATATTCAAAAAATTGTCAAGCTTTTCAATGCTTCCATAATATAAAAGGCTGTCAAGAAAATATCATAAAAATGTTAAATACATTTTATGAAGGGAATTGAAATTGTAGTGTTTTCTCAGTAGCATATCACTAAATTTGCATATAAATGGGTGCATGCTATCCCCATGGTAACTTCACACATTTGTCAAAAATATTATAACATTTTTACAATTCTTTTTGACTTTGGTTATTCTGACCACTTAAACTAAATGGCAGATATTTCAGGATTCTGATATAAAATAGATATTTATAGGTTCATAGGTTGATACTAGGCTATCGGCCCTAGGGCCTATGCAAGCCTAGCCATAACAATTCCCTGGATATTTCTTCCCACAATATTTATTTCTCTGGGTCCCTGTCTAGCAGAGTGACTGACATGATCCCCGGGGTGAATTTCCTATCTCCCATCCAATCATCAAGGTTCCTTTTGAAGAGGGCCAATGAGGCGCTCTGCTTGACATGTATGGGGAAGTCTATTCCAGAGTATGGGGAGTTTCTGGGTCAGGAACCTATCCCTCCAGCATGTTTTGTTCATTGTGATGACAAGGTTTAGATCCCTGGAGCATGTGGCTCTGAGGGACTGGGATTTCTTTAAGTGGAGCATGTCCAACAGCTCAGGGTTTGACATGACCTTGTATGTTAAGCAGAGATCGCCTCTGAGTAGACGATATGCCACAGAGTATAGCTGGAGTTTTTTTAGACGGTCAGCATATGGCATCTGCTTTAGGCCTGTGATTCTTTTAGTGAGGTATTTCTGTGGCCTTTCCAGCTGTTGCAGATGTCTTGTGAGGTACATACCAAATGGGGCATTATACTCTATAATGGGTCTAATGAGGGATGAGTACAGTGGGACAATGACCTCCTTTTTTCTGGATGAAAAGCCCTTAGTGATGAGGTGTGCCACATAGAAGGATTTCCTGACTGTTATGGTGATGTGGTTATCAAAAGTGAGACCACTGTCCACCTGTGTCCCTATGTCTCTCATCACACTTTCGATGTTTAGCTTCCTGCCACCTATGTGGTAATTCATGGGTACATGTTTTTTTCCAAAGGGGATAACTATACATTTCTTGGCATTAAGCTTGAGCCCATGGCTCTGGCACCAGGCATCTGTTTTTGTAAGACCTTTTTGTAGAATATCCACATAATTTGGGGATTCAATAATGGCTCCCAGTTTGCAGTCATCTGCAAACTATGTTAGCCAGAGTCCCTTAGTGTTGGCCTGTACTTCAGAGAAGTAGATGCCAAACAAGAGTGGTCCCAGGACTGAACCCTGAGGTTCTCCACTTGTCACTTGTCTGAAGCTGGATTTGGAGTCGGCTACTTTTACAGTCTGGGTTCTGTCAGTAAGCCGGTTGGCAACCCATCGAGTGACGTAGGGATTTATGCCCAGCTTAGTAAGTTTATCTATGATTCCTGAGTGGGGGATGGTGTCAAAGGCCTTGGCGAGGTCCAGATAGTCTGTGTGGACCACCTTACCCTCGTCCACAGCTCTGGAGACTGACTCGAAGAAGTCAATCAGATTCAGGAGACAAGATCGGCCCTTCACAAACCCAAACTGGGTGGGGTCCAGTGTTTGAAGGTTGCCAATGTCTTTGTTTATAAGTTCCATGATAATGCGTTCCATGACCTTGCAGATCAGGCTTGTCAGACTGATGGGAGGGACGGTAGTTCCCAGGATCCAAGGCGGATCCTTCCTTGTGGAGTGGGATAACTGTAGCTGTGCACCACTCAGTGGGCATGAAGCCTGAGGTGAGGCTATGATCAAACATGACACTTAGGTGAGGTGCCAGTTCATTTTGTAGTTTATCTAGTACACAGCCTGGGATGTCATCTGGTCCCATGGATGCTGTATTCTTAGCTTTGGAGCGTGCGGTTTCTACCTGTGTGGCCATGATTATCGGAATTTGGCAATCTTTTGGTATTGAGATGGGCCCTTTAGGGGGTGAGAGGGGGGTGACGCTGGCACTAAATCGATCTGCCAGGATATTGGCAATATCCTTGGGATCAGTATATTTAATGCCATTCTGTTGTAGCTCAGAGCAGATCTGAGCATTGCCATTTAGATTCTTGACATAACTATAGAATGCCTTGTGGTTGTCTTTGGAATCTTTGGCAATTTTATTTTCGTAACTAGCTTTTGAGGATTTTATGAGGAATCTCAGCTTCTTACTGAGGCTGGTGAGGGAGTTTTTTGCATCCTGGGATTTTCCTCTTTTCTGCAACAGTTTCTTCCTTCTGTTGTATAGTTTGTTTATAGCAGGGGACCACCAGATTGGCTTCCTTTTTTTGGAGAAGAGCATCTTGGTTCTATTTGGGATGGCACGATTCCTGCACGAGTGGATGTGCTCATACAGTGCCTTAGTGTAGGATTCTGCAGTCGAACTTCCAGATCCCATCTGCATGGGTGTTGTGAAGTTTGACACTTCTGACTTCAGTAGCATGAAGTTGGCTTTGGAGAAGTTGTATTACTTCTCTTCTAGTGTCTTCCTTTAATTTATGCTCATTGCTATCTTCTGATCAAACATTTAACAATGTTCTCATTTTAGCTACGTGTGACTAATTGTGTGACAAATTATTTTTCTTGTATTTTCCCCTCCCAAGAATTATAAATGTTTAGCCATTGTTTATTTACTTATAAAAGATACTCATTCTCTCATTGTTCAGCTCATTTTATATATTCTTAGCAAATTGTTGACCATTCCTAGCAATTATGTGTCTTATACAGATTTAGAATGATTTATTATCAAATTATGTTATGTATAATATACAAATGGAAATACCACAAAATAAATGTTTATTTGTACTACAGATTAGTTAAAGGTACCAAGTCTCGTCTGTACAATCGGTAGCCCGTATTGCCCAACAAGTTTGATTGCTTCCAAAGTACCCTACCCTTATTTTCATATGTTTAGCATAAGAATGCTAAAACTAAGAGAATTAGTTCAACAGAAGAGATGAGCTGTAAGCACAGCTTTCCCCATCCTCTATCATAATAGCTTCCCAGATGTGTGTACCCATCCTGGCTTGGGGGCATACTACACCTCAAGTATTGATTACATTAGTAATCATCCACCTCCCAGAGAAGCAGACTGTTAAAGCTTCACCCCATATGACTCTACAGCTCATCAGCTATACTTTAAACTTCTCTGTGTGACATCAACCTACAAGAAGGAGAGGTCAGTGCACCCTGCATCCTATAACAAGGAGGATGAACTTGTGTCTTAGTCTTTCCCTGCAGGAACACGTATCTTCCTGGAAAAATCTATCAGCACTTAGTGTCATACCCCATGTAGGGATGAGGGGATCTGTTCACTTCAGAGGATCTTGTACAAGGAGGCCTGCCTGGCCAGTATACTCTCTTACATTACCTCAGAACCCTGACTTCCTCCTTCTCCGTGAATACTTTGCCCAAAGATGCCTGAGTGATACCTGTCACTGCTATCTAATGGAAATCCATCCCCATAACCTGATGGGTCATTCTGCCAATCATCTCCATTATCACTGGTCAAAGAAAGACAGGCCAGGATAATGTGATCTGTTCACAAACTGCCTTTATCCTAGATTCTACCTGTCCAAGAAATATATAAACATGCTTTGAATTCATTCCTGACCATTATTTATGGACAGGAAAATAAATTTATAAAAAACATTTACTGTATAATCATTCATGATATACTTTAAATATTCTTAGCAATTCTTAGGATACTCCTAGCAATTCCTTTTTTATTTTATACACATTTAGAAAGTACAGCTGTATGAAGAAAATTACCATAACAGTAAATATTTGAATGATCACTGCTGCAACAGCCATAGCTATATGGGGTTAAATCCTGCCATGGATATAACAGTACGTCAACTTCCAAAGATTCAAGTCACCTTCCACATACCTAGACTGTTAGACAGCTTGAGCTGAGCTGACTGAAAAACAAGTTTGGGTACCATAGCCCTCAGAGCTTTCCTGCCAGCAGACAAACTAGGCTAAGCCCTGAAAGGACAATGCTAGGAACAACACAAAATAAATGTCCACACCCTGACATAAAAAACAAAGAAAAAGACAAGGGGCTGGAGGGAGAAAGCAGCTGCTACAGCAGTGATCATTTAAACATCTACTGTTATGTTAAGTTTTCTTACACAACTGTACTATGTTCATCATATTTATCATTGCTGCAGTAGCCTTATTGCTAGATGGGTAGGAGAAGAGTCTGAAAGCCCCTGAAGAATGGTCCTTGCAAAGCCTGATCTAGACCTAGAAAAGGAATCAAGCTTATAGTGCTTTGTAAAAGTATGTACAGAGGACCAAGTATCAGCTTCTAGAATAATTCTAGAACCCAACCCTTTCCAAAAAGCCATAGATAAAGCCAAGGCCCTGGTAGAAAGGGGCTTGATCCTGCCTGGTATAGTTTTGTTATGGTGAGTATAACAAAAGGTAACAGCCTTAGACAATCATTTGGAAATAATCTGTTTTGACATAGGTTGTCCCTTCTTACTTCTATAAAAAATGAGCAATCAATCCAAAGATCTGAATGATTTAGTTCTGTCAAGATACTATCTGAGATATCTGTGGATGTCTAAGGTATGGAGTATCCTTTCTTCCTCATTTTTAAGTTCAGGAAATAAAACAGGGAGATGATTTGTCTAGCTTAAAGTAAACTCAGATACTTCTTTAGGCATAAAAGAAGTATTAATTCTCAAAGAAACCCTGTCCCTGTGGAAAATGAAATAGGGTTGAGTTACCATAAGAACTTGCAACTCAGAAACCCTTCTTGGAGAAGTAAGAGCAATTAGTAAAACTGTTTTCCATGTTAAGAATCTCAGAGTCAGCAATGTTAGTCTGTTCAAACTGAACGTGTTAGTTTCTCACATACAAAATTAAGATCCCAAGCAGGGGCCACCAGTTTTCTTGGAGGTCTCTTGTGCAAAACCCCTTTCAAAAACATTTTGACATAAGACTATCTTGAAAGAGGAGGATCCATAGGTAGACATGCTGAATTGGTTGATAAATAAAACTTTATAGAGAAACAAAACAACTCACACAAATGTTATAAAACCACAGAACAACTAGCTCTGAATGGGTGATAGTTATGTTGTTGGCACCAACTAGAAAACCTTTTCCATTTGCTAAAATATGATTTTCTAGTAGTAGGGTTTCTTGCCTCAAATAATATCTGCTACACATCCTCAGTAAACAGGTGCCTAAAAGGAATTAAGACCCTTTCATCCAGGCAGTCAATTGAATTTGATTGATGTTGGGGTGTATCAAACACTCCTGTTCTTGTATGAATAGATCCAGTCTGTGAGGAAGCTTGTGGTAATTGCCCAAGGCATTTTTCAAAAGAAGGGAGAACCACAATTTCTTTAGCCAGATGGTAGTCACCACAATGATCTTGGGGAATTCCTTCTGAATCTTCATAAATACCCTGGATTTTGGTGGAAAGGATAAAAAAAAAATTGAAACATTCCTGTCCAAGGAAAAGAAAATGCACTGAGTTTCAGGTCTTTTTTGCATGGAGTCCTGGAACAGAATATTGCCAGTTGATTGTTCAGAGAGGAGGCAAAGAGGTCTACTTGACAAACTCCTTACAAATTCATCAAATTTTGGAAGATCCCCTGATATAGTTTCTATTTGTGAAGGTCTGCCCTGGTTCTGTCGAGTTTTTCTACCACACAATTGTGCTCTGACAGAATCTAGGATTCCTGTAGAGTGACATTGTGTTGTGAAGCTATATTCCAAACTAACATGACTAGTATTCAAAGGAGGTAGGAGATACAACATGGTTCCCCTCTACTTGTTCATGTACCACATGTCTATGGTATCATCTGTAACAACTTGAAGAGATCCTCAAGGGCCAAAGATGATTGACAGAGTTGAGTGCCTTGATCAGAACAAGCATCTCTTTGATATTTTTATGCTTGCATCCATCCTTGGTGTCCTACACACTTTCCACTTTTACCCCTGCTGAAACTGTCCCCCAGGCAAAGTCTATGGTGTCTATGCTGACTGTCTACTTTAGAGCAGGTAGGGGAAAGGGGAGACCTGGATATAAGGATACCTGTAATTTCTACTGAATGATTTCTCAAGCAAACTCCAGCAATGGGATTTAAAAAGACAAAGGGCATTGGTACTGAGACCAAAGAGACTTCAGATATCACGGTATCTTTCTCATGTGGAGTCTTGCCAGGGTTATCATGAAAATCATAGAAGCTGTGAGACCCAAAATCCTGAGGCAGTGAACATATTTTGATTGGAAAACCTTAGAAATAGATGTAGGTATAACTCTATTTCTCCTGTGAAAGAAACACTCTTTGAACTGATGTGTCTTGTTGACATCCCAGGAACACAATCCTGTATGATGGGGTCAAGAAAGACTTTTGAGTGTTGTTTTGTAATCCCAGCTTATGTAAGAGATCTCTCACCCAAAAAAGAGAAATGCCTGACACTTTGAAAAAGACTCTACAAAGATCAGCAAGTCATCTAAATATGGTAAAATGTGGATACCCTGTAGCTTGCAATGAGCTATAACTGGAGATAAACACTTTGTGAACACTTGGTACAGTGGATAGTCCGAAGGGAAAGGCAGATGACTCTTAATGGGATACAGATACACAAAACCTCAAGAAAGGTCTGATGTCTGGATAAATAGGGATATGATATGCATCATTTAAATATGGTGTTACCAGGAAATGCGAAAGAGGAAGAAGAGGTAAATGCTGTAAAGTGACATCATTTTAAATTTGGGCACTATCACAAACAAGTTTAGGAAAGGAAGATCCAGAGCTTGCCTCCAATCATTTTCTTTCTTTTTTTTTGAGCTAAAAATATCCTTGAATAAAAATTATTTCCCACCCAGGAAGGAGGAAATAGTTATATCACTCATTGAAAGAGCATGTTTTGAAGAGCAGGAGGAAACAAAACAGTCTGATCTGAAGGATGAGGAATGACCCCTACTGCCATCTGTAACCTTAATAAATGATCTTCAGAATGCATTTTTTCTGAAACTTATCAGTTGCCAAGCAAAAGAATGGAGATTCAGACTTTCCAGAAGAAAAAAGTGGAGAAGGTGGGAGTCGATCACAAGGTCTCTTGTTTAGTCATTCAGATATGATGGATTGAAGTTGGTTTAGGGAAATTTGGGTATTTTTGGAGCCCCTTACCACTTTATCTTGAAGGTTTGTTTATTTGTATTTTGCTGAGACTGTTTATTCTGCTTTTTACCAAAACTGGATGAGGACTTAGAGACTCCCTTAGACAACATGGAAGAGGAGGAGTGAAAACTCTTAGAGATTTCTTGGAACAGCTTCCCCCTTTCATCACACTTTTTGATAATCTCTGCAACAGAGGAGCCAAAAACTAAATCTCTACCGAAAAGGGAATTTAAATCTCATTTTTAACATCATCTAGGAGGTTCTGAGAATGCAGCCATGCAGACCTTCTCAAAACAGTACCAGTGGTCCTAGCCCTGGAAAAAGTATCAACAAAGTCATACACACACAGTTACAGTGCAGCTAGTCATGTAGCAATGCCACGTCTATAGTTCTGAACTGGGAACTCTACTTCCTTGTCCTTTTTAACTCCACTCTCTAGATATGCAAGGGATATGATAAATCAGAGGACAGTGAGAATGACAATGCAGACGTGATCATTTTTTTTCATCCACACCAACTCTTAACCATCAATATTAGTTAGCTTACTGAATTTGGTTACTTCTTTATATTTTGATCAGGTGAATGGTTCTTTTAAAAACTGTGTTTACAGAAGACGTTCTTTGATATCAATTAAGTTTCTTATAAGAATTACATTTCAAATTGTCTTGCCAAGTCTGACATTACTGATATTTTTGTGACCACAATGGACTGTTTGTGTATGTACCACCTTAGAAAACACTGTGCGTGAGTGTATGGGGGTATGGCTATGTGTTTGTATGTGTGCATGCGTATATTTGTATTCATGTGCTCATGTGGGTGTTTGTTTAGATGCATGCTAAGGTTATTTGGACATACATGCAAGTGTAGTCATATATGGATACATTTGTGTATATTAATAGAGATGTACTAAGCAAAGCAGACAGCTTGAATGAATGGCAGTGCAAGTATAACAGATCATAAAGGTTCTGAAGGTATACTGCCCAATAGCAGCAACAGCAGTGATATCACATGACAAAATAGGTATCTATGTTCTTTGCTATCCCAAGAGCTAAGCAATGTTTTTTTTTTTTTTGTGTGTGTGATGCAGATAATACATCAGTAATGATGTATGGATAATCAGATGTTCCTTTTAGACATGTTAGTTTGGCTGTTACATTTAAATGCTATTGCATTTTTGTAGGAATAGGCCGCTATTGACTCGGTCTGATTATTTTCTGGCTCTGTGTGCCTAAGTATGTAAACACACATCACTTTTCAATAGCCACTATTCATTTCTTTTCATGTCCAGTTTCTAGGAATCATAAGGTAATACTTAACATTAGTGAATAGTGATGCAGTTTCTTTAGTGCAATGCTTAAGGTCATAGGCTATTTTCAGACTTCACTTATTTTGATCAGTTAACAGAGTAACTGGATTAAGTGAATTTTGTTATAAAACAAAATTATCAACATCACATGGTCTTTGCCTTGCAGCTGTCACATATGTAATACCTTGTGTATCAGAAACATGCTTTTGTTAATTCGCTTGATTAGCGGGCAAGCTAATTCTTGCCAAATGTGCCATAGATGCTTTGCATGTATGCCATCAGTAAACTGCAGACTTCTGATTTGCATTAAACATTTATGTCTTGAATATTACACCACTAGACAAATAAATAAACAGATTGCCTTCCTATCAAAGGACAATGCTGCAAATTTGCTTTGGCTTCATGCTGAGCAAGCAGCCATTCGAGTTAAATGAATGTTCTGTTGCTCAAATGTTAGAAATGGTTAGCTCTATCCATCTGCTACACCAATGTATATTGTAGTTGGCTGTAAAAGCTGGGTAATTTGTTTATTAGCACACCATCTGATTGCAATATTAACCCAGAAGGGCAGCTGTTGCAATGTTATTAAGTTATATGCTATGCTATTAATTCTGAAGAAAATAAAATGCTTCACAAAGAATGCACTGCCAGGAAAATGTTTCATCAAAGTGCTAGCTCAAATATAAAAAATACAGTTTATTCCTTACATAAGGCATTAGAGTGATCACACATTTCAACGGTAAATAATAGAATGAGGGTGAGTTAAGAGCAAAAATAGTCTATACACTGAAATTAAGTTACACATAGAATGTAAGTGCTAAATGCAAAACGTTGAATATTTTGTCACAATGAATGCAGAGATGGATGTATATGTATACAGACAGATGCATAGTATGACACATGTTGTGCTAGCAACTAAAGGCATTAGAGCTATACAGTATTATAATCAGCCAAATGTTGAGTTACATTTAGTGAGGTGGTAGCCATTTTGCTTGGTACTGTCCAGTCTTGTGTTTTGGAATGGCAGGAGGGGGGTGTCACAAAGCTATCTGAAGACAAAGTAGAAACACAATAAACCTAAACAATGAATCTCAGACATTAATTTTACAACTTGCTTTTCCTGTGGGACAAAGCCTACTTATCCCAAAACCATAAAAGAGGGTGTTTTCCCATTATCTTTTACTTATTCTAACCAACTTCCAGGTATTTCCTCTCCAGGTAAAAGGAAAGGTTAGTTATTTCCTGTCCAGGTAAAAGGGAAGTTTAACTTCAAAAGCATATTAGGAATTAGCATTTCAGGGTTAAGTGTTTCTGGCCACTTTTTCTTCAGCTACATGTACAACTACTACCCCCATTCCTTAATGCAATGCATATAAATTTCTGACAACTTGTTTCCAGTTTAATATTTGCAAAAAATATTCTTACCAGAAAGTGTTGCTATACATTTGGGAAAAACATCAGAAGATATTGAGATGCAGGTACATACCTGCCCACATACGGAGGAAATAAATTAGAAGATGACTAATAACATCATATAATTTGAGTGGAAGCAAGCTTGAAGGAATGAGCATTTAAATTCAATTAGTATCCCTTTGTCAATTTTAAAATAATAGGAACATAGGATCATAGGTTACTAGGTTAATGGCCCTACGGCATTTTTCAGCCTAGCAATTCATTCCCCACTTTCCCCCATTATCAATACCCATGGGATAGAACAGCACTGGTATATGCCTGTGTCTTAGGGCATCTACAAACTACCCTACTCATAAGAGCCACAGATGAATTTGTCATTTCCCATTCATTGGTCCAAACTGCATTTGAATAGATTTAGAACAGAGCTCTGTTTCACATCAATGGGGAATCTGTTCAAGAAAAGAGTACTCTCTGAGATACATACCTGCCCCTCCAACATGGTTTGTTTATGTCACAGTCGAGGTTTAGATCCTTAAAACATGTAATTCTACTGTTATTTGTTTCACAAATGTGCAGCAGATCCATCAGGGCTGGATCAGAGAGTCCCTTGAATGTTAGACATAGACTGGCCCTCAGTAGTCAGTAGGAGATTGAATACATGGACAGAGTCTTGAGGTGGTCTTTATAGGACATATTAGCAGATTTGGTGAAAATTTCACTCACTTATCCCCTCCAAAGTCATCATTAACCTTGCCCCCAACTACCCACCCCATCCTACATATCTGAAGAGCAGGTCATTAAAGCCTTGTCTAAGGCAAAAAGCATCGCCTCTATTGGACCAGGCGAAATCCCAGGCTGTGGACCAGATGAAATTCCAGGTTGTCTTGTAAACAAGCTAAAACATTAACTAGCATCACCATTAAGTACCCTATTCAATCACAGCCTAAATACAGGCTTTGTTCCTACAGAATGGAGAATAGCAACAGTTATTCCCCTCCACAAAGGTGGCTTAGCAATAGACCCAGAGAACTATAGACCCAGATAGTTAAGGAGAGGAATACAGAAGATCAGATGGTAGTGAATTTTGTGAAAAATATGGACATGGCTGTGGTGAATATGTATTTTAAGAAGAGGGAGGAGCATAGGGTGATGTACAATAGTGAAGGAAGATGCAGAAAGGGGGATTATATCCTATGCAGGAGGGCCAGTCTGAAGGAGATTGGAGACTGTAAATTTGTGACAGAGGAAAGTGTAGTTAGGCATGGAATGGTGGTCTGTAGGATGACGCTGGTGATCAAGAAGAGGAGGAGGAGTGTGAGGGCAGTGCCAAGGCTCAAATGGTGGAAGTTGAAAAAGGGTGATTGTGAGGTGGAGTTCATGGAAGAGTTAAGACATGGAATGGATGGCAGTGAATAGTTGCCGAATAGCTAGGTAACTACAGCAGAGCTGGTAAGGGAGACAGCATGAAAGGTGCATGATGTGACATCTGGACAGAGGAAAGAGGACAAGGAGACCTGGTGCTGAAACAAGAAAGTACAGGAGAGTATACAGAGAATGAGCTTGGTGAAGAAGAATTGGGATTGTCAGAGCAATGAAGAAAATAGAGAGGAGTATAAGGAGATGAGGTGCATGGCAAGGAGAGAGGTGGTGAAGGCTAAGGATGAAGTGTATGGAGAGTTGTATGAATGATTGGACATTAAGGAGGGAGAAAAGGACCTGTACCAAGTGGCTAGACAGAGGGACTGAGCTGGGAAAGAAGTGCAGCAGGTAAGGGGGATGAAGGATAATGAGAAAAACATACTCACAAGTGAGGAGAATGTGTTGCGCTCTGAGCCCTTTTTTATTTGCAATGGTGATGGACAGGTTGATAAATGAGATCAGACAGGAGTCCCTGTGGACTATGATGTTTGCAGATAACACTGTGATCTGTACATCCGCGGTGGTACAGCAGTAGCATTGTTGCCTCACAGCAAGAGGTTCTCCCATTCGATTCTCAGCTAGTGTGCGGGGAGTGCCTTCTGTGTGGAGTCTGCATGTCCTCCCCACGGGTCGAGTGGCGTTCCAAAAGACATGTGCGAATGGGCATGCCTTTGATGAAGGTTGGGCATCGAGCTAGCAACTCAGCACCGTGAAAATCTACTGCCAATCATTAGTGGACTGGAGTTCCACTGTGGCAACCACTAACCGGGAAAAGCTGAAAGACAACAACAACAACTGTGATCTGTAGTGAGAGTAAGGAACAGGTTGAGGAGACCCTGGAGAGATGGAGATATGCTCTAGAGAGAGAGGAGAGGAATGAAGGTCAGCAGGACTAAGACAGAATATATGTGTGTGAATGAGAGGGAGGATAGAGGAATGGTGAGGATGCAGGGAGTAGAGCTGGTGAAGGTGGATGAGTTTAAATACTTGGGATCAACAATTCAGAGTAATGGTGAGTGTGGAAGAGAGGTGAAGAAGAGAGTACAGGCAGGGTGGAGTGGGTGGAGAAAAGTGTCAGGAGTGATTTGAGACAGACGGGTACCAGTAAGATTGAAAGGGAAGGTCTACAAGAGGGTAGTGAGACCAACTATGTATATATGGGTTGGAGATGGTGACACTGGCAAAAAGGCAGGAGTCAGAGATGGACATGGCAGAGTTAAAGATGTTAAGATTTGTATTAGTTGTGATGAGGATGGACAGGATTAAGAAGCTGTATATTAGACAATCAGCTCAGGTTGTATGGTTTGGAGTCAAAGCCAGAGAAGTGAGATTGTGATGGTCTGGACATGTGCTGAGGAGCGATGCTGGGTATATTAGGTAAAGGATGTTAAGTATGGATTTGCCAGGTAAGAGGAAAAGGGCAAAGCCTAAGATAAGGTTTATGGATGTGGTGAGAGAGGACATGCAGTTGGTTGGTGTGACAGAGCAAGATGCAGAGCACAGGAAGAAATGGAAACAGATGATCCACTGTGGTCTGACCAGCCTCATCTATAAAGCCATGGAATGTATCATCATGGACCTCATAAATAAAGACATTGATGACCTCCAAACCCTGGATCTGACCTAACTCAGCTTCAAGGGCAGGTTCTGCTTATTAAACCTGGTAGATTTCTTCAAAAATGTGACCAGGGCCATTGGCAAAGGCAAATCTATGCACACAGCATACCTCTACCTCAATTTGGCAAATGCCTTTGACATAATCTCACACTCAGGCATTACCAATAAATTTAGCAAACTGAATGTAAACCCCTTTGTTGTAAGATGTGTTGCCAGCTGGCTCACAAACTAGTTGCATACTATCAAAGTAGGTGAGTCATCAACCAGCAGATCTGTCACCAGCACGGTGCCACAAGGGTCAGTGCTGGGCCCCCTAATGTTTGGTATATACTTCTCAGAATTTCAGGCCAAAACTAAGTGGCTGTGACTGACCAAGTCTGTGGATGACTGCAAACTGTGTGCAATTACTGAATCCCCAAATGATGTCAGTATACTTCCAGAAAAATGCAGCAAGCAGGAGACACCAAGCTGAAACTATAAAAAGGTTTATGAAAACAAAAAAATGCAAATAAAAGTGCACTGTTGAACGCTTTCAAGCTAACAAGCCCTTCATCAGATCTGACAGATATGGCAGAGGGACTTTGGTGCAGGGTGACTTTTTTAGCTGTTTTCCATTGGATTGTGATAATGTCAGTATACTTCAGGAGGGTCTTATGCAAACCAGTGACTGGTATCTTAGTCACAGTCTCAAACTGAATGCAAAGAAATGCACCATCATTCCATTTGGTAAAAACAGTGTCTCTTCACACTATCAAATTATCAACAATACCCTGTGTACCAATGAAGTGGTAAGAGATCTGGGATCACAAGTAGACTGGAACCTTAACTTTGACCACCATGTGTCTACTGTAGTATGGAAGGCTTTCTACATAGCACACTTATTAGCAAAGGTATCGCCTCTAGAGCAAAAGAGGTTATAACCCCTCTATACTTGTCACTAATCAGGCCCATAATTGAATTTAATGCTCCTTTCGGCATGTACGATACAAAGCACCTGCAGCAATTGGAGAGACCTCAGAGGTTTCTAACTAAGAACATCAAGGGACTCAAGCACATGCCTTACACAGACAGACTAAAGTCCCTGTCATTATATTCGGTATCATATAGACTTCTTAGGGGAGACTTATGCCTGGCTTACAGAGCAATCTCTGACTCAAACCTAATGAATTTGCTGCACATCCATAAATTAAACCGGACTGCTCCATGAACCTAAATATGGCTTTTGACTTGAATAATATGCGCTGGAGGGACAGATTTGTCACCCAGCCACTGCTTCATCTTTGGAATAGGCTGCCAATTCATGTGAAGCAGAACACCTCTATGGCACTATTTAAAAAGAACCTGGATGAGTAGATGGAGCACTGTAAATTTTTAGCAGGGTTATCACCCACAACCTTCATGTACAGTGGCAGTCATTACTAAATACAATTGTGGATATTGACTAGAGTATATATGGTATTACATTGGGATGAAACAGCTAGTCTTGAAATGACCACTGGGTCGATAGCCTAGTAACCTCCTATGATCCTATGATAAAACAGAAAAATGATTTGCGAAAATAATTAGACAAGGGTGCAGATTCCAAAAAAAATATATTGAGTTAAGCACAGAACACTGAGGATGGTCTATACCATAAGTTCAATGGAGACAATTCCAAAAATTTCAAGCAACAGGAAATGGAAATCCAGGGTGACACCATATAATTAAAGCCTCAGGGGACAGCATCAGGCATATATGATAATGTTGGTGGCAATAGTATAACTACAGCCTCAATGGACAGCAATAAGCATATGTGGTAATGTGGAGTGCTATAGAATAATTGCAACCTCAGTGGACAGCATTACGCATATATAGTAATGTGGAGTGCTATAGAATAATTGCAACCTCAGTGGACAGCAATAGGCTTATATGGTAACGTGGAGCACCATAGTATAATTGCAACCTCAGTGGACAGCAATAAGCATATATGGTAATGTGGAGTGCCATTAGTATAATTACAATCTCAATGGACATTAATACTCATATATGATAATATGGAGTGACATAGTATAATTAAAACTTCGGTGAACAGTAATACACAAGTATGATAATGTGGAGTGCCATAGTATAATTACAAAAATTTGAGTTAAGCACAGAACACTGAGGATGGTGTATAGCACAAGTTCAGTGGAGACAATTCCATAAAAAGCAAGCAACAGGAAATGGACATGCAGAGTGACACAGTATAATAGCAACCTCAATGGACAGCAATATGCATATTTAGCAATATGGAATGCCTTTAGCATAAGTTC